>NC_134082.1:77730430-78030430 GCF_000715075.1 Nicotiana tabacum | reverse complement strand
CTAAATTTAAAATAGCTACTCCTATATTCGATTTGGTTCGATTTTTTTATTAAAATCAAAACCAAACCAAATTTGATCGGTTTTTAAATTTCAAAACCAAAACCAAATCAAACCAAACCAAAAAGTATCGATTTTTTTGATCGATTTGATTTGGTTTTCGATTTTGTTCGATTTTTCGGATTTTCACGAACACCCCTACCACAGCCCATCTCTTTCTTTACCATCACACCCTTTCCCCTTTCTGCCTCTACCACTACACGCCAACCCCCACCCCCCCCCCCTCCCAAACCAAAAGAAAAATCATTCATTTTCTTCCTCTTACCTCCAAATCAAACCCACAACTTTTCGGTCGTAAGTATCTTTCAATTTTCTCTCAAGCTATTCTTTCACTGAAAGCCAAGACTATAGTTGAGAGGGAATTAAGAATTCAAAACTTATATGCCAATTATCGAATTAGACAAAAACAAAACAAAAATTAATTTTGGAATTCCAGGAGAAAATCAACGATGACTTCAAAATGGGGGAGCATTCTGGTGTAGTTTTGTGGTGGTCCATAGGTGGGAAGGGAGTGGTGAGCTTGTGGTTTTAGACAGAGAACAACTAATCGAGTTATCTTTGTTGCTTATTTTTCCCTTTTTTCTGGTCTATGCACAGATAAATTCTAGTGATTTTGACTTATTTGTGGTAGTGTGATAGTGCTGGCGGTAGAGATGTGAGTGACGAGTTGATGTGGTGTGTTTGGGTGGCATTGGGAAACAATTGGGGTTGGCTTATCTGTAGAAGGCCATGAAAAAGAAAAGTAAAACCATGAAACTAAAATATGATAAATTTGTTAAAATAAGCAGGACCCACAAATTATACATGTCAAGCAACAACTAGTCCTAGAATATGACGTGTTATAATGTCAGAACATTTGATATACACGCTTCATTTGAGAGGTTTATTAGTTCATAAATGTATGAGTTGAGATGTTCAAATGTGAAAGTTATAAGTTACTTTACCGAATTGGTAATCAGGTATAAGTTTAAGTGATCAGGAGACCATTTTAACTTTTAAAGTTGCTTTTCGAAAAGCAAAAATAAACAAATTTTTAAGCTAGGGCAAACAAGCTCTTACTATTGCCAACCAAATGCTGCATTAAGTTATGCGAGATTTTTAAAATTATACGACCAACCAAAAGCTGCATTGCAGTAGTTATACAATATTATTTTTCTTAATCAATATAGCCAAACATTGTATAATTGTTCTAATATTATGATGTATTTGTTTTCCCAATCCCTCCTACCAATCTACCACTAAGAGAAATAAGACACTCATCTTTCGTTTTCTTTTCTTGAAGACCAGAAATGTCCCCCGCCAAAAGGTTGTTCGAACAATCTAAAAAACAAAAAAAAAACAAAAAAAAATAGATAGCTAGTAGAAACGAGCTAGCGTTTTGCTAATATCGGTTACATGCTAACATATTAATTAATTACGTCAACTCGAGATATACACACACAAATAAAATTCACACTACTGCTTCAAGAATTAGTTGATGCAGCGGTATCACTACCTACTTAAAATCCTAAATTTTGTCTTTGCATTGTCATCATCTTTTAACTGATTAGACAACGTGTTGTTGTAAAAGTTAAACACAAACGCAATTTGTTACTTAATTTACTTCAAATATTCAACCGTGTAATGTACATAAATATGTTTGCACTTGTGGATTCCTCCATACTAAGTAAAAGTGTAATCCACTGGACCAAACTATTTAGTAAGTGAATGTTCAAAGCTTTCCATAAATAAAGCTGCAAGTAGTGATAGCCAACCAACTCAATGGCTTTGACAGTTTCGTCTTCTATTTCCATTATCTTCTTTGCATTAAAGGAGGAACAATTAGAAAATTCGTTCAAGAATCACATGAAACCAAAAATTCCCCTCATGGTATTGGCAAATTACTCCTTCCGTTCCATTTTAAATGTTGCTTTGCTCAAAAAATTATCCCAAAATATTACCGCGTGCTTTAAGAATTCAAGACTAAATTTGTTAATTGTTTTTAACTATTCCCTTAATATTAAAGAAGTAGTAGTTCTTTTTTAATACTGCTTTCAAAAAGCTTTTAATTGGGGTAACTTAGTAATTATATCTTGTATTTATTATTTTTTTAATAAATTTTAAAAAGCTAAAGCGATCATTAAAATGGGACGGATGAAATAGCAAATTTTACTACTTAGGATCGACCTGGAGACTCGTGGAGGAGGACATGGCGTAAACAGTAGACTTGATTTAAGGGTAATTAACATACTTCCTTTATTCACTATTTGATGAATTTATCAATCACATGCAACTAAGAAGAAGAAATTAGAGATGAAGAATCGAGAGAGAATTTTAGAGAAGACCAATGCTCTGTTTTCTGCTATATGGAATGAACAAGAAGAAGCTTTTACAGTGTTTTAACTAACTCACTAACCACCTAATGAGAGCTGTAATCCATTAGCTAATCCACTAACTAATACACTAACTATAATTAACTTAACTAACTGTAATTAAGCAACTATATTTAACCTATATCCTTTACACCTCACCCCCCCTCAAACTAGGACTAGGAAAAATATTGAGAAGTCCTAGCTTGGACAACAAATATGAGTGTTGAAGTCGACCAAGTCCTTTTGTAAGTATATTAGCTTCCTGCTTTGCTTTAGGACAATAGAGAGTTGAAACCAATCCTTGTTGAATCTTTTCACGGATGAAATGGCAATCAATATCAATGTGCTTTGTTCGTTCGTGAAAGATTGGATTGGCAGCAATAGCAAGAGCTGCTATCACTATAGATAGGCACAAAGGAATTATATTGCACTCCCAGCTCCTTGAGTAAATCAAGAATCCAGAAAATCTCCGCAACAGTGGAAGCTAGGCTGCGATATTCAGCTTCAGCTGAGCTCCTAGAAATAGTGGATTGTTTCTTAGACTTCAAAGATATCAAGGAAGAACCAAACTTAACAAAGTAACCTGTAACTGACTTGCGTGTATTAGGACATGCAGCCCAGTTTGCAACAGAATGCTGATAGTGATTCAGAACAATGAGCAGTCACGAGAACTCCCAACCCAGGACTATTCTTGATATACCTGACCACCTTGAGTGCAACTTCCATATGAGAGACTTTAGGAATATGCATGAATTGGCTTAAACTCTGAACAGTAAAAGAAATATTTGGCCTTGTGATAGTTAAGTAAAGAAGCTTTCCTAAGAGTCTTTGATATGGTCATGGTTCAGTCAGTGATGTGTCATCAGATGAATCTGTATGAGTGTCAAATTCATTAGTTGTTAGCTTCACATTAGGCTCTATAGGACAGGATACAGGCTTGGAACCTTAGAGCCCCAACTCAGCTATGAGTTCTAGGGCATATTTGCGTTGGTGCATCAGTATACCATCATTGTTTCTTGCAAACTCTATGCCTAGGAAGTACTTAAGCTCCCCTAGGTCCTTGATCTTAAATGAGGCTTGCAAATCATCCTTAGTCTGTTTGATCATGATAGGGCTATCACCATTGATAAGAAGATCATCAATGTATACTAGAACAACCACCATGTGATTTGTTGTTCTTTTAATGATCAGGGAGTAATCCAAGTGACTCTACTGAAAACCAGCATCCAATAAGGCTGATGTTAGCTTGAGGTTCCATTGTCCGGATGCCTGCTTAAGTCCATAGAGAGACTTAAGCAGTTTACAAACTTTGAATTTGTCTTTTGATCCATTGAAGCCTTGAGGTATTTCTATATACACCTCCTTAGATAGATCCCCCTACAAAAAAGCATTGTATACATTCATTTGATGAATAGACCATTATCTCGATGCTGCAATAGATAACACACTTCTAATAGTAACCATTTTCACCACAGGTGAAAATGTTTCTTGATAGTCCAAACCTTCTATCTGATTATACCCTTTAGCTACCAACGAGCTTTGAACCTTTCAACTTCTCCTGATGCTTTATATTTGATTTTGTATACCCATTTGCATCCTATTGCCTTCTGTCCTTGTGGCAAGGATACCAATTCCCAAGTCTTATTATCCTCCAGTGCCTTGATTTCTGCCTGCATTGCCTCTATCTATCGTTTGTTTTTTACTACCTCTGAATATGATGTAGGTTCCACCTCAACTGCAAAATTAGCCAAGTAGCTTTGGTATTTTGAGGAAATTGCTTTATATTCAATTACTTCTGAGATAGGGTATCTGCAACAGCTTGCAGTACTTCGCTTGTCATTTCTAACATAATCCTTAAGCCATATAGGAGACTTAGATACTCTTGATGACTTCCTTTTTCCTCAACATTAAGTAAAGCACAAGAATCTCCAGAACTCTCCACATTGTTATGTTCAATATGATATGGAAATGTTCTGTTCATCTAAAAGAGCAGGAGTCACAGTAGGTGAGCATGACACATTGGTTGCAGCAGGAGTCACAGTAGGTAAGCATGGCACATTGGTTTTTCAAAAGAGTTTTGGTACTCTTCTCAAACTGTCTTTTACCACCAAACTATTTCCTGTTTCAGAAAACCTTTTCACTCCTAAAGTCATCTCTATACTATTTTCAAAACCTTTTCAAAACTATGTTAAGCACTGTCACTTTACTCTTAGAATACTAGGTTCTGCCCCTCTGATATGTTTACTGCCTTGAGATCCTTGAGATCTCTCTGAACTCTGGCATTTCATAGATTGCCTTTCCATACTGCACCTAAATCAGTTATTGTCTGAGAAAAGGTCTAGGTGTGAGCACTTCCCGGGATCCTTGAGGTCCTTAGGGAACTCTGACACACCTAGACATGAAATTGGCTATGGAACTTTGGGCATTTGAGGCTATTGGAGGCTTGGAAATCATTTGGGCCTACTGCAGGCTCCCTATAGATTAATTTATGTCCTATTTATGTAATTTTTATTCAATTCATTGATTTGTACTAATTATTATAAACAAACAGTGGGGTGATTGGTGAAAAGGGGAGGGTAGTTATATATGTTAGGTAAAATTGGGTAGATACCATGCCTATAGGGTCCATGTTGATTCAAATGTATTTGTTATGTTTGCTTTACTTCCACACAATTAGAAACCATGCCTATAGGATCTAAAAATGGCTTTAATAATAGAGATCATGTCTATAGGGTTAAAATCAGCTCTATAGAAAGCATGCCTATAGGGGTTTCGCTTTGGTTAAATGAATGCTGCTTATTTTACCTCATGCTCAATTAGTAGCCATGCTTATAAGACTTAAAACAGTTCAGTTAGAAGGTCAGTTCAGTTCATGTTTATATATTCTGAATTGGTTTAGTTAATTAATCTATCTGCTTCTCTAATAAGTTTTCAAACACTACTAGAAAGCATGTCTATAGGATCTCAAGTTGTTTATTTAAAATTGATCATTGTTTTTACTGTATTCCTAACCAATATAGATATCATGCTCTTAGGACATCACTATTATGCGCTTAGGCAAGCCTATAGGGTGATTAAAATTCTGCAACCGCACTTTGTTATTTGAGACTGCTCACATTCAATAGGTCTAAAATCAGTAGGCAAGCAGAATAGGTCTTTGACACTTTGTCTTAATTCAATGTTGTATAATCTCTGCTCAACTAGATATCATGTTCTAGGGTTTTTCTCTTAAATACTTAAAACTGTTGTTTGAGACGTGCACTTACTTGTTATGTTTGTAGGGGTGAATGTGAGCCTGTGTTTGTTCTCTTTAAATACAGTCCTAATTATTTTTTTGATTGACGCCTAGACTTTTATCCTTTAAAAACTTAGAATATTCTAGAAATACTTAAATTAAAGGTCCTAAATACCTCCAGGGCCATGAGGAAGGGACGGGTAGTGCACGTATAGGACATCTATCAAGGTTATTAGAACGCTTTAAGCTATGACCAAGGGGAGGAAATTGGGTAGTAAGGATATAATGACTACGCACTAATGTCACGTGTAGCCCCTCATCGAGGAGTGATTACCGGGCATTGTGTGGGGTGATCCTGTAGGCTAACCAACCTAGGACCCCTCTTTTCCAATTCCCGTTGTTTAAATAAATTTACTTCCCTTTATATATGTGCAACTTGTTCAAACCTTTTCTTTTATTTCATTACTTGAATCCTACATGTGCTTAGAATGTCAAAACATGCCTTTACTTGCAAGTACATGTTAAAACTGTTTATGTGTTAAAATGACTAATTCACATAGTTTAAGTTCGGTCGGGATCCACCGTTGTGAACCGCGAGGGGTGCCTAACACCTTCCCCTCGAGGTTATTTCGATACCTTACCCTAAATCCCTGGTAATGCAAACTAGTATAAGAGTTAATCGCTCTACGTGCCCTAACGCACCATAATCTGTTAGGTGACGACTCTTCAAATACCCAATTCCTAAAAGGAAATGAGTTATTACCCCCATGAATGTCGAAACCCGGACTTTTCTCCGCGGAGGAAAAAGGGGGCGTGATAGCATGGCGACTCTGCTAGGGATACCTTTAGGCTTTGACCATGACGAACTTATCTTTTGTGAATTAGTCCAAGCATGCCTTATCTCGTACCCTTTCCTCTTATTTGATTTTAATGTCTATTTTTTAAAGCATTTATGATTTCTTTTATTCCTGAAACTGACTTGTTTCCTTGTTTTCTTTTTATGTAACTGTCTTTCAATTATTTAAATACTGCATTTATTATTCTTACGTGCAAATACTTGACTACATGCTATTTATTGCTGCATATATCATGATCCACATCATATTCCACTCGTGCATATTAAATCCTATAGAAACGCTTGATGAGTGGTTGCACTCTTTCTATTTATCACCCTTAAATTCAAAAAGGCTTATTTGCGGTAAAACTAGCCGATCAGCGATGCAGTCGACGGTTCCGTGCCTTTCCCCCTTAAGTTGTCTGCTTGAGGGTACCGGTCTAAACCCTCATAGTAACCTTACTCTGATTGAAATTGTGTATGCATCATGGTCAAACCTAGTCAGATTCATATGTTGTCCACATAATGGTCCTTTAAGACAAGCCTTATCCAAAATTCCACCGGGGTTTCCATAATCTCAATGGACACAACCATGTTCTATGCATTAATTTGGAGAACCAAATGCCAATATGCTAATCATGAATGTATAAATAGTCGAGTCTGATGGGGGAGAAGGGCCTAACCTTTTTGTTTTGCAGAAAATGAGGCACGAGGTCCCCAGATTCGGTATGGTTAACAACATTTCACCATTGCTGCTAGATTGGTGAGAGGACCTTTCCTCAAGTGACAAGAAACATGTAAGAAAGTACCTGGGTAACTTACCTTCCCTGCTAGACATTCAGCCAAACAACAGGTTGAAAGAGGCTGCCACTTTGTTCTGGGATAGTGAAAGGTCTGTGTTCTGTTTCGGCGACATAGAAATGACTCCACTCCTAGAGGAAATTGGGGGACTTGCGGGATTGACCTGGGATAGCCCTGGGTTGTTAGTACCAGAGAACTGTACTAGCAAGGGGTTCTTAAAGATGATGGGGTTGAAGAAAAATGCTGACTTGGGATGCCTGGAGAAGTCCTACATACCCTTCGAATACTTGTATGAGAGATATGGCCATAGAAAGTCCTACCGTACCTTCCACGACGAGCTCTCTATCACTTCTCTAGGACACATCCACCGCAGAGTGTTCGTGTTCATCGTATGCTTCTTGGGATTGATAGTATTCCCAATGAAAATGGAAAGAGTCCACACTAGCTTAGCCATGGTCGCCAAGACTCTGATGGAAGGGATCGATGGACAAACATACACTATAGTCCCCATGATTATAGCTGACATCTATAGGGATCTGGAACGCTGTCAAAGAGGGATCAATCATTTCGATGGTTGTAATTTGTTGCTGCAGTTATGGTTATTAGAACATCTTCAGAAAGGTCATTATCGCCAAGAATTTCCGTGAAGGGCTTGGAATGACCATATTGCCTTCCATCACCCCAAATGACTTACATTCTGAACAGGTTTGCTCAGCCAGAAATCGCCAAAGAGTGGGTAGAGTTCTTCGACAATCTGACCGAGGAACAGGTGCAATGGATGTTTGAATGGTTCCCAATAGACGAATTCATCATCAGATCCAAGGACGCTCCACACTTGGTGCTGATTGGGTTGAGAGGGCTATACCCTTATGTCCCTATCTGAATCATGAGGCAAGCAAGCAGGAAACAGGTTGTACCCAGGATTGCCAAAATGAGCCATTTCAAAGCAGACTTTCAAGATGATGATGTCTCTTACAAGTGCCAAGCTCAGCACATGTGGCACTGCAAGATCATTGTGAAAAAGAACACCGTTGAGCCAGACAAGTATCATGCGGGGTGTGAACCTCTCTACCTAGCATGGTTAGAGGACAATCTGAAGGGGATGGTGAAGCTAGGAACTGGTCGAGGGAATAGGATCATAGACGAAGAAGCTGAGGCTCAAGTCAAGTACAACAGGCTACGCAAGAGGGTCCACGACTCTGAGAATAAGCACCGGGAAATACACGAGAGATATATGAGGTTGATCGACGAATGGAAAGAAATGGCTGTCACTTCCAACACAAAATTGGAATATCTAGAGCGAGGATTAGGGGAGCTAGAGGGAAAAGTCATAAAGAGGATTGAGGATTGCTAGAATGTTGAAGGAAGTGAAGGAGGACATCTGGCCAGAGCCTACCTGCTGCTTGGTCTGCGCGAGTTGGGGAACCTGTACGATGGAGTCAAGAAGATCAAATCTGGGGAAGGTCCTTCTGGGACCAAGTAGGATAGATTTATTTGCTTTCCTAAATATAATAAGGTCAAGTGCCAATAGTGACTTACTTTTCTATTGTCTTAGTGTCGTTTTGGGATTCGTCTGTTTTCACATTTTGAATTGAAGCATTTACTGTCATCTAAAGTTCTCCAAATTTATTTGTCTCTAGGCCTACCTCGGTCACAATGAGGCTCCCAAATTAGGACATGAATTTACATTCCCGCAGTATGTGTTTAAATATTGCAAACATTTCAGAATCCTTACTGACTTGTTTACCTTTTCGTTTTTTTTCTTCTTTATTTTCCCATCCACTAAGGTTGGTTCGATCATACTGGCATCATCAACATATCACACCAGATCCAGAGGCCCTCACCTCCTCCTCCTCCAAACAATACAAAAGGCAAAGGAAAAGCAACAATGGACGATTTAAGTGGTATTCAAAAGGAGAATGTCGAGAACGTAAAAGCTTCAGATGGCCGTAGTACCTCGGCACCGAATGATCTAGTCTTGAGGTTGGAACAAAAGATATTAGATCTACAAGGAGAGCTTGAGCAGGTCCGCAACTTGGCAAACTTGTCACTCACCCTAAATATCCCCTACATCAACCAACAAAACACAAAGAAACCAGCACCTCCCCAAAGCACACCAAACCAACATCCGCAAAACCCTTCTGCACAACATCAATATGCAAACCCACCCCAAAATCTCAATCCCCTACCAATACCAACTCCGCCACAACACCACCATCAACCAATTCATTACCTACCAACCTCCATTTATCACACTTCTCAAAACACACCACAACCCATTTCCGATCCTCAAAACTCTACTAGTGACCACCACTACACCCAGGTACCGGGCACTCACCAAAACAACCCCATATACGTGGAAACCGTGCCTAACTCTATCCAACCAATCTCCTACATCCCAGAATCCTCCGAGAAGGACCTGCTCATTCAAAACATGGTTGAAGAACTCAAGAAGTTGACAAGCCGAGTTCAAGGTGTCGAAGGCGGCAAAGGAATAGAAGGTTTGAACTATGAAACCTATGCATACATCCATATGTAAAATTTCTAGATGGGTACAAACCTCCCAAGTTCGATATGTTTGACGGCACAGGTGATCCTAGGGTCCATTTGAGGACCTATTACGATAAGCTTGTCGGGGTCGGGAAAGACAAAAAGATTCGGATGAAACTCTTTATGAGAAGTCTTACTGGAGATGCTTTGTCTTGGTAAATCAACCAGGATCCCAAGAAATGGTCCAATTGGGTGAGTATGTCATCAGATTTCATGGACCGGTTTAGGTTCAATACAGAGAACGCACCAGATATTTTCTACATCCAGAATTTTAAGAAGAAACCCACCGAAACCTTCCGGGAGTATGCTACTCGTTGGAGGTCGGAAGTGGCCAAGGTCAGGCCATCTTTGGACGAGGAACAGATGAACAAATTCTTCATCAGAGCACAGGATCCGCAGTATTATGAAAGATTGATGGTTATTAAAAACCATAAGTTCTCTGATATTATCAAGCTTGGGGAAATAATTGAAGAAGACATCAAAAGCGAGATGGTAACGAATTTTGAGGCATTACAGGCCACAAACAAGGCATTACAATCAGGCGGAATATCAAAGAAGAGAGACGTTGGGATAGTAATGGTGGCCCAGGGCCCAAAATTTCCACTTACCAATCAAACACCTCCACCCATATATCAAACACCTCCACCCACATATCAAACACCTCCGCCAACATACCAAGCATCACCACCTACATATTAGCCTTCATCTCCTAGATATTCCCAACCAGCCACTGTCTATCACACCTATAAATCCCAACTATCCCATTTCCAATCACCTCCAACTCGTCAAAATTTTCCAAGACCACGACCAAACTTCGACCGTAAGCCACCCAGACAATACACCGCCATTGCTGAACCCATCGACTAACTGTATGAAAGGTTGAAAGCCGCTGGTTATGTCACCCCCATTCCTGCTGTGGCATTAGAGAATCTATCCCAATAGGTCAATCCAAACAAAACTTATGCGTACCATTCCGGTATGAAGGGGAACACCATTGATGAGTACGGAACATTGAAAGATAAGATCCAGACGCTAATTGACAACAAGGTCATACAAGCAAAGGAAGTTGTACCCAATGTCCGCAACAACCCCCTCCCTGATCATAGAGGTGGTGGGGTACATGTGATAGAGACGAATGAAGAGTGGGATCCTGAGGGGTCGATTGGGCTTATTTGAGAAGGCGATGACTTTAAAGTTGCAGTCACACTTACTCCTATTGTGGTACAGACTCAGTCACTAATAGAGGTCGAGATAGCCGCACCGGTCCTATTTGAGGTAGAGATAGCTCCACCTGTGGCCACCCCCGCTCCATTGAAGTAGAAGTGGTCACACCTTTTATAGTGACAGAATCAACCACACCTCTTTTCGACTCAAAAGTAATACCTTGGGATTACGTTGCCGAAGCTCGGTGAAAGGGAAAGGCAAAAATGGAGGAATCCGAGCTGCCCAAGGAATGACTAGGACTGGAAGAGTCTATACACCTGAACACTTGAGAGGACCAAGTAAGGATGCCACTACCAGGCAGTCTGTCATTGAAACAGGACCAGATGACCTGTAGAGGAAAGTACAAGCAAAGGAATATTCTGTCATTGACCATCTGAACAAAACCCTAGCTCAGATATCCATCCTATCACTGTTGCAAAATTTTCAGAGTCACATAAGAACGCTTTAATGGAAGTGTTGACTGAAGCTTATGTACCTAATAATATCACCAGGGGAGAGATGGCCAATATGGTAGGGCAAGTACTGGAAAGTCATAAGATCGTCTTCCACGAAGATGAGCTACCACCTAAAGGGTTGAATCACAGCTGAGCATTGCATATTACAGAACAATTTGAAGACAAATTCATTGCCAGGGTTTTGGTTGACGGAGGTTCAAGCCTTAATATTTGTCCGTTAGACACTCTGAAAAGGTTGGACAAAGGTTTTCATAAAATACGGGTAGGAAGCATGAACGTGAAAGCTTTCGATGGGTCTCAAAGAGCCACAATTGGGGAAATTAACATGTGCTTGCAGATGGGGCCAACTTGGTTCGGCGTCGAGTTTCAGGTGCTCGACATACTGGCCTCATACAATCTTTTATTAGGCCTACCATGGATCCATGTCGATGGTGATATGGCATACACACTACATCAAGTCGTGAAATTTGAATGGAATCGTCAGGAGGTGATCATTCACGGAGATGGGAGTAACCCTATTTACACCAGTCAAACCATCCCGATCATTGGACATAGAAGAAGGCTAGGAGGGGAAATCTATCATCACATTGAACGTATCAACGCCATCGAGAAAGATAAATGGTGGTACAGTAAAACAGAAAGCATATTGGCATGGTCTGGGTATGAGCCCGGCAAAGGGCTGGGGAAGAATCTCCAGGGTATCAGTAAACCGATACGGCTGAAGGGTCATGGTACTACCTTTGGGCTTGAATATCAGTACACATGGCAAGAATACAATGATTGGTCGCCTCCATAGCGCGGACTATATTACCCTCTCGAGCAACCAGTGCCACATCTAGATCAAGCTTTTCACCAAACTGATACAATATGGGGAACTGCAGAAGAGGAAGAATTAGCAAGGTTAAAGAATCTGTTCTTGGAGGATGAAGACATGGACTGCAGTGCCATAATTGAGGAGGAGGAGAAAGAAGGCCTCCTATTCAAACTGTGAAAAAGGGAGCTGTTTTCAGGAACTGGACTGCCACACCATCCCGGACCTGCCGAGTCTCTAGGTAGCTTGGCAGAATTTTATTTTATTTTTATAGCCACTCTAGGCATTCAAGAATTTTAGTAACTTTGTTTTAAGATTTACTTGTTTCAAAATAAATGCTCGATTCATCGAGCCGTACTTGTCTGGATGTTTTTCAGTTTTAATCAAATGCATTCGGTCTTTATTATTCATTACTATTTTTACATTTTTTCTTTCTACAACATTATTATTACTTTTTCTAATGAACCAGTGACTGTGACATGTAATGAGGCAACACAACATGAGAATAGTGATTCAGATAAAGAAGATGAAATACCCGAGGAAATTATCAGGGAGGTTGAAAACTTTGAGAATAAGCCCAAGTCCAATCTGGATGAAACCGAAGCAGTAAATTTGGGGGACGCCAAGACTGTCAAGAAGACTCGCATCAGCATTCACTTGTCACTAACAGAAAAGGAAGAGTACATCTGTTTCCTAAAAGAGTATGAGGACATTTTCGCATGGTCATATGATGACATGACCAGTTTGAGCACGTCCATAGTAGCTCACAAGTTGCCTACTAATCCCATGTGTCCGCCAGTAAAGCAGAAACTCTGAAAATTCAAACCAGATATGAGCTTGAAAATAAAGGAGGAAGTTACCAAGTAGATCAAAGCCAAAGTTCTCAGGGTGGTTGAATCCCCAACCTGGTTAGTTAACATTGTGCCAGTTCCGAAGAAGGATGGGAAAGTCAGAGTATGTGTTGACTATCGGAATTTAAATAGAGCAAGTCCCAATGACAACTTTCCATTGCCAAACATACACATTTTGATCAACAACTGCGCCAATCATGAACTCCAATCCTTTGTAGATTGCTTCGTAGGTTATCACCAGATCTGGATGGATGAAGAAGATGCGGAGAAAACAGCTTTTATCACACCTTAAGGGGTATACATGAGAGTCTAAAGATGATGCCATTTGGTCTAAAGAATGATGGGGCTACTTACATGAGAGTCATGAAAACCATCTTCCTTGATATGATACACAAGGAGATAGAGGTGTATGTAGACGACGTCATTATCAAATCCAAGAGGGTCGCAGATCACATAGCGGACTTGAGGAAGTTCTTTGATAGGCTAGGGAGGTACACCTTGAAGTTGTACCCCGCAAAATGTGCATTCAGGGTTCCCGCAGGAAAATTACTAGGATTCATTGTTAGTCGTCGAGGGATCGAGCTGGATCCATCTAAAGTCAAAGCTATTCAGGAGTTACCGCCACTTAGGAGCAAAAAGGACGTGATGAGCTTCCTAGGACGTCTCAATTATATCAGTAGCTTCATAGCACAGTCCACAATCATATGTGAACCCATCTTCAAGATGCTGAGGAAAGATGCCAAGACAAGTTGGACCGAGGATTGTCAGAAAGCTTTTGACAAGATCATGGAGTACCTGTCCACACCACCAGTTCTGGTTCCACTGGAAACAGGATGGCCTTTGTTACTCTATCTATCTGTTTTGGATGGGGCCTTCAAATATGTTCTAGGAAAACATGACGAGACAGGGAGAAAGGAGCAAACCATATATTACTTGAGTAAGAAGTTCACACCTTACGAAGCATGGTACTCTCTGCTAGAACACACTTGCTATGCTTTGACCTGGACAACTCAAAAATTGAGGCATTACTTCTATGCCTACACTACATACCTCATATCTAGGATGGACCCTTTGAAGTACATATTTCAAAAACCCATGCCAACTGGGAAGTTAGATAAGTGGCAGATACTGTTGAGTGAGTTCGACATCGTCTACATAACTCAAAAGGCAGTCAAATAACAAGCATTGGTAGATTATCTTGCTAAAAATACGGTGGGAGGAGAATACGAACCCCTGAAAACATATTTTCCTGATTAAGAAGTGTCGTTTGCAGGGGAAGACATTACCGAAGCATACGTCGGTTGGAGGATGTTCTTTGATGGAGCTACAAATTTCAAAGGAGTGGGCATTGGAGCGGTTTTGGTATCAGAAATGGGTCAACATTATCCGGTATCTTCTAAACTCAGATTTCTCTGCACCAACAACATGGCAGAGTATGAAGCCTGCATACTAGGGCTCAACATGACAATCGACATGAACATTCAGAAGCTACTAGTAATCAGTGATCCAGACTTGCTTGTGCACCAGGTAAGAGGAGAGTGGACTTCCAAGAATTCCAAGATATTGCCATATCTGCACCACGTGCAGGAATTGAGAAAGAGGTTCACAAAGATAGAATTCCGACATGTGCCCAAAGTTCAGAATGAGTTTGCTGATGCATTGGCCACTTTGTCATCTATGATACAACATCCAGATAAGAATTTCATTGATCCCATCCCAGTAAGAATCCATAATCAGACGGCATATTGCGCTCATGTTGAAGAAGAAACAGATGAAAAGCCTTGGTTTCATGACATCAAGGAGTATTTGTCAAAGGGAGAATATCCAGAGCATGAAAACCACACTCAGAAACACACACTCCGGAGATTGTCCAATCACTTCTTCCACAGCGGAGGAAATCTGTATAGAAGAACTCCCGATTTGGGATTGTTAAGATGTGTTGACGCAAAAGAATCTTCTAAATTGCTTGAGGACGTACACGCTGGGACCTGTGGCCCGCACATGAATGGTTTTGTCTTGGCTAAGAAAATACTTAGGGCCAATTACTTTTGGATGACCATAGAGACAGACTGCATCCAGTATGTCCGCAAATGCTTCCAATGCCAGGTGCATGCCGACATGATAAAAGTGCCGCCAAATGAGCTCAATGCAACAAGCTCACCTTGGCCATTCGCCGCCTGGGGAATGGATGCCATTGGTCCGGTTGAGACCACTGCTTCAAACGGACACAACTTTATTCTGGTAGCCATTGATTACTTCACAAAATGGGTAAAGGCTGCATCTTACAAAGCTATAAACAAGAAAGTCGTCGCAGACTTTGTCAAAGATCATATTGTTTGCCGATTCGAAGTTCCCGAGTCCATTATTACTGATAATGCCGTCAATCTCACTAGTGATCTGATGAGAGCCATGTGTGAAACTTTCAAAATCAAGCATAAGAATTTCACAGCCTACAGAGCTCAGATGAATGGAGCCGTAAAAACCGCCAACAAAAACATCAAAAAAATACTATGGAAAATGGTAGAGAACCACAAACAATGGCATGAGAGGCTACCTTTTGCTTTATTGGGATACTACACTACAGTTCGCACATCAATCGAGGCAATTCCTTACATGTTGGTTTATGGTACCGAGGCTGTCATTCTAGCCGAGGTAGAGATTCCTTCTTTAAGAATCATACAGGAAACTGAACTCAGCGATGCAGAATGGATAAGAAGTTTCTATGAACAATTGGCCCTTATCGATAGAAAGAGGATGAATGCAGTATGTCATGGTCAGCTTTATCAAAATAAAATGTCTAGAGCTTTCAACAAAAGGGTCAAACCAAGGCAATTTGCGCCAGGACAGCTGGTACTGAAGAAGATCTTCCCATATCAAAATGAAGCCAAAGGAAAATTCTCTCCCAACTAGCAAGGTCCTTACATGGTTCACAGGGTGCTGACAGGAGCAGCACTCATACTTGCAGAGATGGATGGAGAAATCCGGCCAAAGCCAATCAATTCAGACGCAGTCAAGAGATACTATGCTTAGATTATTTACATTTCCTCATCTAGTGTAATTGAACTATGCTTGACCTGATTCCCGTTTAAGAGGGGATACGTAGGAAGCCTTATGGGTTCGGTCATATCATAAGAAAATTTCCATTTTTTCCCCAAGATCAGAAATTGGGGCAGAATTTTGAGGAGGACCCTCAAAGTTCCGGAGCAAGTCCACCCAACGCCAACATATGTCAGACAGTTAGAAATCGGTTGAGAAACAGGGGAAGAATATTGAGAAGGATTCTCAAAATTCCAAAGAGGGTCCAACAAGGCTCATTACCCGCAAACGGTCGAAGGATCGTCTACCAAACAGGGGCAGAAGTTTGAGGAGGACCCTCAAAATTCTAACATAAGAAGCTACAATGTCTCTAAAATGTGTCACAGTTACTAGTTCATCTAAAAATTGCTTGATATATCAACATATTTCTAAAATGACTCTATTGTTATCAAAAAATTGCATATTTTTGAAAACTTTATTTCCGTAACAGTCAGGAGGTACGCAGTGAAACTCGAAAAGGCCTCCAAAACGGAGCAAAGCAAGGCCAGCGAACGAAGGCACAAACCAACCTCCCCTCACAAAACTTACAAATTTTCTTTGAACGCAGGCATATTTGACGTAGCGATGGCATTCACAAATATGCATAAGCAAAGCAAATTCACTATCAATCCGGACATTAGAACCGAACGTATATCCAGCTAAGAGATATACTACTCTTATTTACTATTCGCTTTTTGCATGGGACTAAGCCTTATCCCGCATATTTGCATGGGGCTAATCCCTGCCTCCGTATTTGCATGAGGCTAATCCCTGCCTCCATATCTGCATGAGGCTAATCCTCGCCTCCACACTTGTATGAGGCTAATCCTTGCCTCCCATATTTACATAAGGCTAATCACTGCCTCCACATTTGCATGAGGGTAATCCCTGCCTCCGCATTTGCATGAGGCTAATCCCTGCCTCCGCATTTGCATGAGGTTAATCCCTACATCCCTATATGCATGAGACTAATCCCTGCCTCCCCATTTACATGAGGCTAATCCCTGCCTCCCTATTTGCATGAGGTTTGTATGCGGCAAAATCAGGGGGCCGATTTCTTGCTATTAGTTCATTTCAGAAGAATACCTCGAGGCCTCGAGGACGCGAAGCTATGGCCGAGTTCCCTCCCTCGAAGATTGTTGAGGCTCGACCTAAAAGGGATGCCAATCGAGGCTAAAGTAAAATGGGAATTCCCAAAGCACGCGGCTAAGTCTGACAAAGACGGCCTGTCCGGAGCCTGTATCAAGGTGTCGCATCTAGCCGCCCCATCTCCATACCTTTACAATTAATGCATTTTGTACTATGTCAGATTTTTCCTCCTATATAAAGGGGATCATTACCACTTTGTAAAAGGTTACTGTTGCTCCAACTATTTTGCACAAGATAAATAACAACTCTTTCTCTTTTCTTTCTAGCATATTCTCCCGACACTATTGCTATTGCTTACTACTTTCATACTTGTTCTTCATTTATTGCTTGTTATTGGCCATAAATAGCCTCATTTAATTATATTCTAACTGTTAGACCTCTCTTAATTATCCCCGATATCTCGAGTCCAAGCCCAGGCATCGACCTCGAGGCCCCTCATTGGTCAGTCTGAGGCCAGAATAGTTAACCCCTCGATTCGATTATAATTTCATTTTAGCTCACATTTTATCTTTTATCTTCACATATCTAGCATCAACTACTTTAACAACTAGCATAAAAATAGATCACGTATTTTTAGAGTCGCATCAACAAATTTAATTGTTATTACCATTTTCACGGTAAACAGTTTGGCGTCCACCGCGGGGCTAAAAATAATAGTGATTATTTTCTTGCTGGTTTCGTTATACAACGCAAGTTATCTTTCACACTTTTTCTTGTCCAAGATCTTCGATTTCAGGTCAAAATGTCTGGCTCAGTAAACAGAGTTGAGAACGACAACTTCGAGAACCACGGAGAAAACGGTGTGGCTGTTCCAATTGTTGGCGCGCCGCTGCAGAACCCCGATAACGCACCTGGGCCGATTCCAGCAAACGCAGGTTCGCAAGACGCACAACAAGTCGACGAAACCTCACACGCCGATAGGAGCATACAACATGGCGACCAACAGGAAGCCCAAAAAATCCCAAATCGGGAAGAATGGGAAGTTAGTCTTCATGTTATTTTTGAAATGTTGCAGTCACAACAACTAGCTATCGTTCAGCTGCAAAGCCACCCGAAGACTTCCAGCACAATAGCATCGGAAGCTACTCCCCCGGCCGAACAGGTACCGGAGAGATCGAGCAACAACGGGTCGGTAGTCGATCCTACCATCGTAAAAATTCTCGAGGACCTCAACAAAAGGATTGAGTAGGGTGAGAGAATGATAGCAGCCAATGACAAGAAGGTCGAAACCTATAACTTTAGGGTCGATCAAATCCCGGAGCGCACCCCCAATCCTGAAGGGGGTGGATTCTAAGAAGTCCGTGCAACGGCCGTTCCCAAAGGAAGCGGCTCCGAAACCCATTCCAAAGAAGTTCAGAATGTCAGAACTCCCAAAATGCAGCGGGATCTCAGATCCCAACGGACACGTCACTACCTATACATGCGTAGTAAAGTACAACGAGATGAAAGACGATAAGACCGGGTCCGTCTTACCGAAGAGGTTCGGAGAAACACTCTCGAAGGGGGCCATGTTGTGGTATCACAACCTAGATCCCAACTCCATAGATTCATTCTCCACGCTAGCAGACTCCTTTATAAAGGTGCACGCCGGTGCCATCAAAGTAGCAACAAGGAAGTCCGACATATTCAAGATTAAGCATAGGGAAATGAAATGCGGTGAGAATTAGTATCTCGCTTCCAAACAGAACGAATGGAACTACCCCCAGTCTCCGACGATTGGGTGATGCAGGCCTTCACTCAAGGCCTAAATGAATGAAGCTCAATGACCACGAGGCAGTTGAAAGAGAATCTGATCGAGTATCCTGCCGTAACCTGGTCGGACGTCCACAACCGGTATCAGTCAAAGATCAGGATCGAGGATGGCTAGCTGGGAGCCCTCTCGGGCTCAGTATACCCAAGTAGGCTCCTAGCAAAGGAATCGAAACCAAACAAAGAAAAATATCAGCTGTATATCGAAGATAGGAGGAACGCCCTGAGGCACAACCTATCTCGCAACGATTGGAGAATGGATCGAGGACAGGATCCTCGAGGACTCATCAATAGAGGTGGATTCAATGGGGACACAGGGCCAACAGGGGCACCTTGCCTATCAGAATACAACGTCAACATCGATGTGCTGGAGATCGTGTTCACCATCAGCAAAACTAGGGACACCGAATGGCCCAGGCCTATTTGGTTAGATACTTCCTAGAGGAATCACAACTCAATATGTGAACTTCATGATACGCACGGCCATAGGACCGAAGATTGCCACCAGCCTCGAAAGGAGATAGCCAGGCTACTCAATAAAAGTCACCGCCGAGAATTGTTGAGTGATCAGGCTAAAATTCAGTTCCGAGAAAGAAAGGTGGCCAAAAAGAATGAAGCAAATGAGCCACAACATGTTATCATAATATTGGAGGAGCATCGACACTCCTCAGGAACCTGTGATGAGGAGAACAAAAATATCCATCACCAGAGTAAAACTAATCCAGGGATAAGTACTGGAAGATGCCCTCACATTCAGCGAGGAAGACTCCGAAACCTCGCCCCAACCGCGTAACAATGCACCGGTAACCTCTTTCCTCGTTAATTCATTGCAAATAAAACATGTCCCATGGATCCAGGTAGCTCGACCAACATTACCAGGTCGAGGGTAATAGAGCAGTTCAGATTGCTAGACCAAATCATACCCGCCTCTCGAATCCTTAACGGAGTCAACACGGTGATCGAAACAACAAAAGGAGAGACCATTCTCACAGTTAGCATGGCCGGCGCAACCCAAAATGCTAAATTCCATGACATAAGGTATAATGCTTTATTCGGACGGTCGTGCACTCTTCACCAAACAATGAAATTCCCAGCAAAGGACGGAATTAAGACCGTCTACGGGGAACGACATGTGGCAAAGGAAGTGTTCGCGGTACGTAACGTAGTGCCATAACCAACATCTCCACTCTCGAAAGAGCCGAAGGATAATCAAACTACATCTTCGGCTAAGCCCGATTAAACACAGCAGAAAACCGTACCGAGTCCTCGCTCCAAACAATAGGGACACATCGGACCTCGGAACATCACCGGCGTACCCTACGATAAGGTAAGACCACCTCCCCTTTTTTCATTATTTTACACTAACCCATACGGTTAGGGCAGTCGAAAGTACTAACCCAACTCGAAGATCTCAAGGCCTTAATGGCATCCGTTGCACTCTTTTCCTTCGGCCGAGCTTCTATCCCGAAGAGGGTTTCACCGGGAAGGTTTTGACGAGGCAACATCCACGTGCTACCTAAGGAGGATCCAACAAGCGTACGAGGCTTCTTTTGCAATCAACCCGAACACTAGAGGGAACCCCCTTGAGAGGTCATCCACTCGGAAGAACCAGGGAAGAACAAACAGGATTCCAATAGGAAATGATGTACCGGGCCAAACGGTCAAATGAACCGTGTCCGTGTAAGCCAGGATCACGGTAACAAAACAATATGTACTTAAGCCAAACAATCAAAGAATATCTTTCGCCAAAGCATCTCGTGCTCCAACAAAAATTCAGCATTTTCACAGCAAGGATCCCTCCACCGAGAACGCCCCGAAATACTCAGAGACTAGCATCAATAACTCGGCACCCGCATGGCCTCAGGGTCAGAATTTCACACTCATAAGCCCTCAACGAGGCAACACAGAAATCACGAAACATCTTTAAAATGGAAAAATGTCCCGAACACTCGGAGACTGGCGTTGCTAAGTCAGAAAGCACATGACCCTGGAAGACCTATCTATGGCAGCAACAAAACTGTAAGACCTCAAGCAAGGCATGAATCATACTTGTACCAAGTATCAACAAAACTATAAGACCTCAAGCAAGGCATGAATCATACTTGTACCAAGTATCAACAAAATTATAAGACCTCAAGCAAGACATGAATCATACTTGTATCAAGTATCAACAAAACTGTAAGACCACAAAAGGCATGAAAATTTTATAAGATCTTACTACAAGCAAAAACTCAATCCCGAAGTTTAGGCTATACGTCGCATTCCTAAGACTCCCGAAAGGGCATACCCTCGATATAGACACCTAAACTACTACACTCGGGATCAAAAATGGCTCCGACCAAACACAAATGACCACGGTCATACGGCTGTACCAGCCAAATTAATGCAACTCGGGGACGTCCGACCATCGCTATAAAATCACAAGCCATTACTTCAAAAAGAACCGGTTAAACAGGCTACCCTCGACAGGCAAAAGAGCTTCGACCATGTCAGATCCAAATCACAAGGCTTCGAGCTACTCAGCCTACGAGCTAAACCTTCTGAGGTGCTCGAACATCGCCGCAAATGACTTGAAATCGAGGTTCTTCCCGAACCGACGACGAGTCAGGCAAAATCATTTCAAAAAGTCCTTAACGAGAGGAAAACAAATCCTATATATTCCTAAGGGCAAAGCATAAGAGCCATAGTCGCCAACCTAACAAGCCTCATGGCCACACACTAAAAGGTCACAACAACCAAAAACGTAAGAGCCATTGTCGCCAGCTTAAAATTTGAAAGCTTGAGGTTCAAAATAAGCTCGATTCGTAACCCGATCCGGAGACCGGACCCAAAATAGCTAACTATACATGCCTAAGGGCAAGGCGTAAGAGTCGTTGTCGCCAGCCCACGCAAATACAGAACTTGAGGGTTTATTGTGCTCGAGTCAAAAACCGACTCAGAGATTGAACCCAAAATAGTTGAAATACAAATGCCCAAGGTCAAGGCGTAAGAGCCATTATCACCCGCCCACGCATACACAAAAGCTTGAGGGTCGAATAAGCTCGAGTCGAAGCCCGACTTGGAGACCAAACCCAAAACAGTTGAGCAAAAGTGTAAGAGCTCTAACGCCAGCTTACATTAAAGGTCGCATCGACCGAGCTCGTAAGAGCCTCCAGACCTGCCTAATGGGCCCCAGAAGCCATGTAGCGAATCTAAGGATTCTCACCAACTCTAAAACCATCCCACCTAGTCAGAAGCGAAGCAGAAAGGGGTACATAAGAAATAAAGCTTCAAATTTTCTTTTATTCACATGAAAAAATGCATTCTCCATCTACAAACATGCTCTGAGGGTATCGCATACAAAATGGCAAAGTCTACACCCCGTCCCTAGGGGTACGACCTACCGGCCTCATCTTAACTCTTCTCAGCATCGGACAGGAATGACCGAGCATCACGCTCGTCCGCCCTCGCTCGCGCCAGCTCTTCTGGGAGAACAAAACCCCTTGTACCAACCTCCTCGAGAACCCTTCTCCGGGATCTGCAATAAGCATATTCTTTGATCCTCTCTTCACGATCGAATATCCTCTTCAACTCGGCTTGGGCATCGGTAGCATTCTTCAAATAAATAGTCATCTCCTAATCAGCCTTAGTCCGGCTTAGTGCTGCTTCGGTCCTAGCATCAACGATTGTAGCCCTGACCTTCAAAAGTTCAAATTCGAGCTTCGTGATCATTTCCGCTTGAACTGAAGTGTTATTACAAGCTAAGCGGAGTAGGACCTCGAAGGCAGGAACTTTAGGCAAGGCACCTTTCTCCTCTAAAGCTTGAGCCTGCACCTGAGCTCTTAGCTCGCCACAGTCATTTCTGACTCGGTCGGCCTCACCCCTGAGGCGCTCTAGGGCTTTCATCCTTTTCTGCAGTTGGGATAGATGAAGAGTTAACCTGAGAAGTTAAAAAGCGAAATGCATACCCGCCCAGGGCGGGAAGTTACCTGCTCTATCAAATAGCTCTCGTAATTTGAGCACAAGTACGCCTCATATTGCTAGTGTGCCAGCTCAAGTTCCTTCTCCTCGCAAAGGAGCCCAAGGGACCTACCCTCACCCAGGGCTTTCCGAAGCCTGGCTTCATGATAGAGCAGCTCAGACCTTAGCCTGCCAAAGGCCTGCAAAAGAAAAACTCAATAAGGAAGGGAAGACGCAAGATTCGGAAGGCCTGTGCCAAAGCTCACCGCAAAGTGAAGTCGGTGGACTTCCTCGAAGACTGAGCACACCTCTAATAATCTAGTCTCCTTGGCCCTAGAAGAATCAGCCTGGTCGAAGCATGATTGCTCGGAGGAACCACCTCTCCAGAACCGAAAACTTCAGGTGTAGCAGGCTCGGATGATGCTTTCTCCTCAAAGACTCGGCCCCGTTTATTATTGTCGTCCTTTGGCTCGGAAGTTGGCAACCCCTCCCCTTCTCTGGAGGAGCATAGCCTCGCCCTTGGAGACCCTCCGATACTTACGACGGCAAGATTGATACAGGAAAAGGGGAAAATGTCTTCTCAAATATACGAGAGACAAGGTAAAAGTAGTGTACACATATACCATGATATTTTGCTTCCCATCTGCCTCGGGACACGGCTCGCCACCTACGCTCGTCATAAGTTGAATGGGTCACCAGCTTCCAGACTCAACTGGGCAGATCAGGAACTTTGCCCGACGCCCATGAAATTGCTGCAGAAAAGGAGGAAAACACGATTACTAAAATAGCATCCACCACGAGCAAATCTGAGAAAGCACGAGATATTCCAACTCATGCGTATAATTCCATTCCTTGGGTAATGGCATAAATTCCACGGGGATAACGCCAGCCGTCCAGACCCGAACGAACCGACTAATCCACTCTCAATCTCCATCTTCCTTATCATCAACAACAAAGGGCATGAACGAACGACACCGCAAGGTTAGCAGACCTTGATGATGAGAGGGTCGGTACAGCTTGACAAGATGACTGAGCGTGAATTCAAGCCCTGCCTTCTCCCTAAAGAACCCCATCATCAACAGTATTCGCCAAAATGACGGATGTATCTGTGCCAAAGTAACCCGATGCTTTAAACAGAAATCGAGAATGTCCCTATTAAAAGGGCCTAGGGCAAAAGAGTACAAGTACACGTTCAGGAACCCATCGGCAAAGTCCGTGATACCCTTATCTGGGAAGCACCTGCAATGCTACCCCATCTCCCCATCTGCAGTCTCTCCTCACTAGCTCAAGATGCTCCTCTCTTGTCAAATACATAGTCTTCAAAGTGAAATCCCGTGGATCCTGGGCACTGGGAGTGGAACTCTCCCCTCTCTGCCGAGCAGACCCTAAAGTAGCAATCATAGTTATGGCAGAACTAGCAAGCTAAAGTAGGAACCTACATAAACACTTTGGTGCTAAGGTAACGAAGGACTCGATGCCGAAATGGAAGGATAGAAATCTAAAATATTGGGATCTCCCAAGAAACGGGAACATCTCCAAATATATGAGGGGAAACAGCAACGGTCCGCCTACCCAAGTTAGGCCCCGGGAGGCCAATGGCTTCGATACAAGTCTTGAGGTGGTACCCGACCTCGAGGGTTCCTCTCAAGAAGAAAGGGACCTACCTACAACTCCTTAAGACATTATCTACATCAAGTTCAAAGTGAATCTCCAAGTTCCTGAAGCGGACCTTCACTCAAAGACCGCTCTCAAAATTTTGAGGGCCCCGATTACCCGAGTCTATTGGATCGCTTCAGGCTTGGTCCGGGGAACAACGGTGGGCTCGGAAAGGAGCTATTTCTATCAGCCAAAGATCGGAAAGAATGCTCGCACTCGAGTTAGATATTGACAATCGTCAATAGAGGCATACATTCAAAATCCCTGCAAGTGCACAAGAATATACAAGAAGATGGCAAGTATCAAAGGCAGAAGTTAAGAAAATATTTTTATATTCATAAAAATTTGTTTACAACGGCCCTCGAGGGGTCCTTACATATGATTACAAAGCCCACAAGGGGTTTCTACACAGAAACAAAGAAGCGAAAAGGTACACGTAGTAAAAGCCTAGAGCCTAGTCTATTCTCGAAGGTCCACCTCCTACAACAACACCTTCGGACATCCTCTCTTTAGGCATGCATCCTCAAAGACAATATCTTCCGATATGCTGTCTCCTCAGAAGCCTTATCCCGGCCTTCCGCACTGATCTCCCCAAAGGATAAGTTGAGAAGCAGGGAGGGATGAAAAAATGCCATTGCCCGCCAAAGGTCGAGGACCCTTACTGGCCAAGAGAACCTCATAGAGACAATAGACCTGGCGAACGTCGGCCCCGCTTGCACGGCTACTTTGAATCCACTTTTTGGGATATTGGGCCGTGCAAACTACCAGCCCGGGGAGAAGTGCCACACCAAGCCAGGGTATGAAGGTGAGAAGCGGTGTATAATCCGAACCCCCCTTCCCATGAGCAGCGGTGTACAGTCCAAATAATTTCCTGAAATAGGGAAAGTCAATCCCCCGTATAGCACCATCCCGAGCCAATAGCGACAGCAATGACAGGCGTAACAACAACAACAATGACGACAAGACGGCATGATCTCGCTCAACAAAGGGAAGCTCAGGCAAAAGGTCACCACACGGCCGATGGGAATGTTGCCAAACAACCTTAAGGCCGTGAACTCCAAACATGGTGACCAGCAATAGAGAAAGATGGCGAGAAGAAAGGGACGAATGAATAGAGGAAGGCACTTAGATAGAAAAATAACGCTAGAATTCCCCCATTTATAGGAGATAATGACACAGTCATCAATGCCTTTGGAAGACTGACCGGTAGGTGCAATTACTGCATTCTTGAAGAACTGAATCGACTACGGTACTGTCACTTTAAAGAGCGGGAATTGATAGAGCATTGAATGGCGTCGAAAAGACAAGTCCATGGGATAACCCGCTTATCGTGAAAATTCATGCCATAGATTGCATCATCGATATGATGTCGTCATAGGAAGCCCGAGGAGTCGAGCATTAGAATTGTTTCCCATCACTTCGTTCTAGGAAACGCAGAGACTATCTATATGCGGCAAAATTTGGGGGGCCGATTTCTTGCTATTAGTTCATTTCAGAAGAATACCTCGAGGCCTTGAAGACACGAAGCTGTGGCCGAGTTCCCTCCCTCGAAGCTCGTTGAGGCTCGACATAAAGGGGATGCCGATCGAGGCTAGAGTAAAATGGGGATTCCCAAGGCATGCGGCTAAGTCTGACAAAGCTGGCCTGTCCGGAGCCTGTATCAAGGTGTCGCATCTAGTCACCCCATTTCCATACCTTTACAATTGATGCATTTTGTACTATGTCAGATTTTCCTTCCTATATAAAGGGGATCCTTACCACTTTGTAAAAGGTTGTTATTGCTCCAACTATTCTACACAAGATAAATAATAACTCTCTCTCTTTTCTTTCTAGCATATTCTCCCGATACTATTTCTACTGCTTACTACTTTCATACTTGTTCTTCATTTATTGTTTGTTATTGACCATAAATAGCCTCATTTAATTATATTCTAACAATTAGCCCTCTCTTGATTATCCCCGATAGCTCAAGCCTAAGCCTAGGCATCGACCTCGAGGCCCCTCACCAGTCAGTCCAAGGCTAGAATAGTTAACCCTCAGTTCGATTATAATTCCATTTTAGCTCGCATTTTATCTTATCTTCACATATCTAGCATCAACTGCTTTAACAACTAGCATAAAAATAGATCACGTATTTTTGGAGTCCCATCAACAAATTTAATTGTTATTACCATTTTCACGGTAAACAAGGCTAATCTTTGCCTCCCTATTTGCATGAGGCTAATCCCTGCCTCCCTATTTGCATGAGGCTAATCCCTGCCTCCCTATTTGCATAAGGCTAATCCCTGCCTCTACATCTGCTGAGGCTAATCTTTGCCTCTATATCTGCAAAAGGCTAATTCTTGCCTCCCCATTTGCATGAGGCTAATCCTTGCATCCCTATTTGCATGAGGCTAATCCTTGCCTCCACATTTGCATGAGGCTAATCCCTACCTACCTATCTGTATGAGGCTAATCCCTGCCTCCCTATTTGTATGAGGCTAATCTTTGCCTCCCTATTTGTATGAGGCTAATCCATGCCTCCCTATTTGCATGAGGCTAATCCCTGCCTCCATATTTGCATGAGGCTAATCCCTACCTCCATACCTGCATGAGGCTAATCCTTGCCTCCACATTTGCATGAGGCTAATCATTTCCTCCATATTTGCATGAGGCTAATCCCTGCCTCCATATTTGCATGAGGCTAATCCTTGTCTCCTATATGCATGAGACTAATACTTGCCTCCATATTTGCATGAGGCTAATCCTTGCCTCCATATCTGTATGAGTCTAATCCCTGCCTCCACATTTTCATGGGACTAAGCATTGTCCCCTTCGCACAAATATTGCTCTATTTCTAGTACTATCAATTTGCTTTTTAATCGGGCTAAGCTCTGCCCTCCATTTCACAAGACTAAGCCTTGTCTTGTTAACATCATATTATCGCATATCATGGGCTGAAATATCGCCAATCTATCTGAAGGCGTCATAGTCTAAAAGGCATCATCCTCATAGCCGGAAGACATCATGCCATGGCCTGAGGATCCTTCAAATTTGCATATCATTATTCAAAGGCGTCATGGTTCAGAGGCACCATCTGCATGGACCCAGAACACCATTTCATGGCTTGCGAATCCCTCACTAAACAATTCATGGACCAGGACATCATGGTCTGAGGACGTCATCCCTAACCATCCAAAGACAACTTTCATGTCCAAAGGGAATCTGCATCATGTTTAAATTTCCGCACAAATATATGTCTGTAGCATCTCTTTATCTGTAGGTAACCAGTGAGCAACCGCTATCCTAGCAGGAGGGACCTAGCTCCAGTTCTTTCAAATTATCTCAAACTTAACCGCTCACTATAACCGCTCTTGCATCTCGTGCCCGTTCTTGCAATGACTTCATCGGTATATTCCGCAATTGAATCCAGAACTACACATGACCTGATTCTTGTAAAACTAGGGATATATAGGCAACTCAAAGACCGGAGTCTCTCCTCTACCTTTCAAAACATCCCGACCGGTCAAAATTGGCCATCATTTCTTTACTCGAAAACTCTTTTATCCTTCCCAGGTAAAGAGGGGCAGTAGTTCATACCCAATTTTTCCTCATATATTTTTAATACATATATATATACTTTCAAAATAGCACATATACAGTTATAAGCATGCATAAATGTGATGACCCGGCCAATCGTCTCATGAGTTACCGCTCCATTTCCCCCATTTCAGCTTCTTTACGCTTTGTTATCCGTGTTTTATGTGATCGAGTTTATTAGTTCGAGTTCAGAGAGGATTTGGTAAGAAATGATACACTTAGTCTCTTTTAAGAAGGCTTAAGTTGGAAAAGTCAACCGGATGTTGACTTATGTGTTAGAAGGCTCGGAAGTGAGTTCCGAGGGTTCGGTTAGCTTCGGGAGGTGATTTGTGACTTAGGAGCGCGATCGGAATGGGTTTTGGAGTTGTAGAGAAGATTTAGGTTTGAATTGGCGAAATTGATATTTTGGCATATATTCCAGTTTGGGAGAGACCTCTTGCAGTTGATGTTCAGGCCTTGGCCAATCGGTTCGTGAGGTTGGATATTTTGGAGCCCAGTCGGGTGTTGGCTTGTGTGGTTTCTCGGTCTTCTTTATAAGATCGCATCAGAGAGCGCCAGTATGATGATCCGCATTTGCTTATCCTTAGGGACATATTGAGGATGCAGGACCGTCGGTGATGATGGCGTGTTGAGGATGCAGGGCCGGATTTGTGTGCCCAATGTGGATGGGCTTAGAGAGCTGATTCTGGATGAGGCCCATAGCTCGCGGTATTCCATTCATCCGGGTGCCGCGAAGATGTATCAGGATTTGAGGCAGCACTATTGGTGGAGAAGAATGAAGAAAGATATTGTGGGATTTGTAGCTTGGTGTCTCAAATGTCAGCAAGTGAAGTATGAGCATCAGAGACCGGGTGGCTTGTTTCAGCAGATGGTTATTCCCGAGTGGAAGTGGGAGAGAATCACTATGGACTTTGTGGTTGGACTTCCTCGGACTTTGAAGAAGTTCGATGCTATTTGGGTGATTGTGGATCGGCTGACTAAGTCTGCGCACTTCATTCCTGTGTGTACTACCTATTCTTCAGAGCGGTTGGCAGGGATTTATATCCGGGAGATTGTTCGGTTGCATGGCGTTCGTGTTTCCATCATCTCAGATAGAGGTACTCAGTTTACTTCGCAGTTTTGGAGGGCCGTGCAGAGAGAGTGAGGTACTCAGGTAGAGTTGAGCACATCGTTTCATCCTCAGACGGATGGACAGTCTGAGCGTATTATTCAAATATTGGAGGACATGTTGTGTGCTTGTGTTATTGACTTTAGAGGTTCATGGGATAAGTTTCTACCACTTGCAGAGTTTGCTTACAATAACAGCTACCAGTCGAGTATTCAGATGACTACATATGAGGCTTTGTACGGGAGGCGGTGTAATCTCCGGTTGGTTGGTTCGAGCCCGACGAGGCTAGACTATTGGGGACAGATTTGGTTAGGATGCCTTAGAGAAGGTGAAGGTGATTCAGGAGAGGCTTCGTACAGCGCAGTCACGTCAGAAGAGTTATGCGGACCGGAAGGTTCGAGATATGTCCTACATGGTCAGTGAGAAGGTCTTGCTGAAGGTTTCGCCCATGAAGGGTGTTATGAGATTTGGGAAGAAAGGGAAGTTGAGTCCTGGGTTCATTGGGCCTTTTGAGGTGCTTCGGAGGATTGGGGAGGTGGCTTATGAGCTTGCTTTTCCACCTAGCTTGTCGAGTGTGCATCCGATATTTCATGTTTCTATGCTCCAGAAGTATATTGGGGATCCGTTTCATGTTTTGGACTTCAACACGGTTCAGTTGGATGACGATTTGACCTTTGATGTAGAGCCAGTGGCTATTTTGGGTCGCCAGGTTCGGAAGTTGAGGTTAAAGGATATAGCTTCAGTGAAGGTGCAGTGGAGAGGTCGGCCCGTGGAGGAGGCTACCTGGGAGACTGAGCGGGAGATACGGAGCAGATATCCTCATCTGTTTGAGGCGTCAGGTATGTTTCTTGACTCGTTCGAGGACGAACGTTTGTTTAAGTTGGGGAGGATGTGATGACCCGGCCAGTCGTCTCATGAGTTACCGCTCCATTTCCCCCATTTCAGCTTCTTTACGCTTTGTTATCCGTGTTTTATGTGATCGAGTTTATTAGTTTGAGTTCGGAGAGGATTTGGTAAGAAATGAGACACTTAGTCTTTTTAAGAAGGATTAAGTTGAAAAAGTCAACCGGATGTTGACTTATGTGTTAGAAGGCTCGGAAGTGAGTTCCGAGGGTTCGGTTAGCTTCAGGAGGTGATTTGTGACTTAGGCGCAGGATCGGAATGGGTTTTGGAGTTGTAGAGAAGATTTAGGCTTGAATTGGCGAAATTGATATTTTGGTAAATTCCGATTGATAGGTGAGATTTTGATATAGGGGTCGGAATGGAATTCCGAGAGTTGCAGTAGCTTCATTGTATCATTTGGGATGTGTGTGCAAAATTTCAGGTCATTTGGACGAGATTTGATAGACCTTTTGATCGAAAGCATAATTTAAGAGTTCTTGGAGTTCTTAGGCCTGAATCCTATGTTAAATTGGTGATTTGATGTTGTTGTGAGTGTTCCGAAGTTTTGAGCAAGTTTGAACGATGTCATGAGATGTGTTGGTACAATTGGTTTGAAGTTCCGGGAGTTTCGGGTAGGTTTCGGGATGTTTTAGTGCAAAAATCATAGCTATAGCAAGTCTGCAGGGGTTGCAGGCCCCAGAACTCACCTATGCGGTCCGCACAAAAATAAGTGCGCCCGTGGTGAGTGCTGTGCGGCCCGCACAAAAGTGGCCGCGGCCGCGGTAGGTGTCATGCGGACCGCAAAAAATGGTGTGCGGCCGCGGTGGGGAACGATCTGCTGGTCCTATTTTGGAAGCTCATATCTTTTAATCTACAAGGAATTTTGAGGTTATTCAAAAAGGAAAGTTGTAGCCCTTTGTGTCTAGTTTCTAGAAAGGTAAAGATATCGCAATTTGGACATCTGTAGCAAAAGGTATGGCCAAAATACTAAAGCCTGTCACTGCATAGGGAGGCCTGTGCGACCGCACGTTGCCTTTGCGCGGACCGCACTGGCTTGCGCGGACCGCGTGCATTTTGGTGTGGCCCGCACTAGCTGATACCTGAGGGGTACCTATAAATACGAGGTTTTGGGTTTTATTTAATATTTTAACCTAGAGAGCTCGGATTTTGGCGATTTTTCGAAGGTTTTTCAAGAAATTCATCGGGGTAAGTGATTTTAACTCAGATTTGGCTAGAATACATGAATCTATCACTGAATTCATCATTTAATTCGTGATTTGAGATGGAATTTGGGAAGAAAATTGTGAAACCTTTCAAAAATGTAAAATGATGATTTGAAGAACCAAATGGTATCGAAATTGAATAATTTTGGTATGGTTAGACTCGTGAAGGTATGAGGATTCTGAAAATGTAAATTTTACCCGATTTCGAGACGTGGGCCCGGGGCTCGGGTTTTGCTAATTTCGAGATTTTTGATATTTTTCGAATGTTTTCGCTTGGGCTTTGTTCCCTTAGCATATTGTGATGTATTCGTTCTGATTTTGGATAGATTCGACGTGTGTGGAGGCCAATTAGAGGGGCAAAGGCGTCGTGAGCTAGAGAATTAGCCAGTTCGAGGTGAGTAATGGTTGTAAATGATGTCCTGAGGGTTTAAAACCCCGAATTGCACATCGTAGTGCTATATTGAGGCAAGATACGCGCTGGATGATGAGCGCGGGGTTTTTCACTACTGGGGATTGTGACTTGGTCCATCCCGATTGATTATTTTACTGAATATTTGACTGAAATTCATTTGTTATTATCATGATTTGGGCTGATTGCCATATTTGGGCTTCGTGCCAACTATTTGAACCCTTCGGGAATTTTTATCACTGTTTTCCTTACTGCTTGACTTATTATTTGAACTCAGTCCTGTTGATATCTACTGTTTTACAAACTCAGTCACTTTTACTCAGATTTGAAACTTAAATGATATTTCTACATCATGTTTTGGGCTGAGAACTACTGTTTTACTAATGCCCAAGGGGCTTATGATAATTTCTGGACCGAGTGAGGCTGAGGGCCATATGTGAGGATATGTTGAGTGATATGAGGCCGAGGGCCTGAGATACTATTTATGCCATGCGGTGGCTTAAGTGATGTGAGGATATGTTGAGTGATGATGCCACGAGGTGGCTTGATATAGCGCTTGGGCCGTAAGGGGCCCCTCCGGAGTCTGCACACCCACAGTGAGTGCGGGTACCCATGTGATTTGAAACAGTGGTAACAATGACACTGTTTGATGAAAGTTGGTCAGGTAACAATGGCTGACCATTATGCTGAGTGATTGTGAGGTAGCCCGAGGGGCTGATACTGTACTGAGAGTGAGCCCGAGGGGCGGATACTATGCTGAGCGATTGATTTTGTGCCCGAGGGGCGGATTTCTACTTGTTAATTACCTGTTAAATTACCTGTTTTACTTGTTTTAAAAAGGAATATCATTAGATTTCTTCACTGATTTACTGCTTTAAGTGATTTTACTGCTTGATATGGAATTGCTTTGTGCCTTTACGTGTTTTCATACTTTCAGCCATTATTTGTAATTATTACTCACTGAGTCGGAGTACTCACATTACTCCCTGCACCGTGTGTGCAGATTCAGGTATAGCAGAATCCGCACCTGAGCGCTGATTCCTTCCAGGCTAGGCAGTGATTTGGAGTTACGAGGTAGTTGTTGACGTCCGCAACCCCCTTGTCTCTCTTATCCTCTATCATTTATGTTTTCTTCAGACTGTTGTATCGGATTCCATACTTTGTAGACCTATAGCAGATTCTGTAGTAGCTCATGACTTGTGACACCCCGGTTTGGGCTGTGTCGGGATGGTTCTTGCTGTTATTATCGTTAAATTCCGCAATTTATGAGCATTATATTATATGTTATTACTGTTTATGATGATTAACTGTTTAAAAGAGGTGTTCCATTTTGGTCTGGCTGGCGTCTTCACGAGAGGCGCCATCACGACCGGGTTTGGGGATTGGGTCGTGACAATAAACATTTTTTATAATTTTTCTATAATTTTTAAAATCAATTTATTTCTTCTCTTTTATTTATAAAATATCCAATAATTATCCTTCAAAATACTTTTGTGATGATTTAGTCATCTAAATTCTTTATTTATGCCAACATAGTGTTTAAATATTTTTAGTGCATTTTTTGTAATTATATTTATATATTAGGCTAAATTGCATATCTTTGCAATAATAGCCCATACTAATGTATAATTATATTACTGATGCATAAAATGGTCTTTTATATTTTTAAAATGTCAAATAACTATTTTTAAATTATTTTAGTACACGAAAATATTTTTTGAAACTCATTTACTATTTTTATAAATTGTGTAACTATTAAAAGTGGCTATTTAAAATCTGGTCTATTTTTTATTTCAATTCTAGCCCTAATTCAACCCAACACCAGCCCAATCCCAATTTAAATTTACCCATCCCAAACGTTGAAGACCCGATTCGGCCCCAAAACCCTTTAATCTCGGCCGTTGATCATAAGATCAACGGTCACAAACAACCCTTACCAAAATAAACCAAACGACCCCCACCCCCCAACACTTTCATTTTACACCATCCGCCGCCCTGAAATCCCTCCCCTCTCTCAAATTCTCTCAAACCTAACCCTAATCAAACCTCACCATCACTCATTTATGGCTATCTACGGTGGTTTCTCACCACCCCCAAGCCTCTATTAGTCTCTCTCACGTTGGCATTGCCATCTCCAGGGCCCTCAAGGGACCAGGGTTAGTTGGCTTGCATCTATGGCTCATTTCTCGCTTGTTTTAGGTTGTTCCAATATGATTCCGAGTAAGATCGTCCTACATCGACTATGATCTATAGGTTTCTAAGCATGTTTCTTCACCTCTGTATTGTTCTCCTCGAAAACCCTAATTTCTTTCTTCTGAACCTCTTAGATCTGTACAGATCTGAGATGATTTAGACTTGTTTCATATGAGTTTTACAATAATCTTGTGATTCTTTACAAGAATCATGTGATTTTCGAATGATTTTTCATTTTTCCTAAACTAGGGTTTCCGGAAATGTCTTTTCCAAAATGTTTGGTGATTTTTGAGTGTTTGATCTTCTGCTTCTTATGTGTTTGACTGATTTTGTAAGTTTGCTACAACTTTAACTCGCTTATACTGAAAACCCTAATTTTCTGACATTTCTTTGTTTGCTTCTGAGTACTAGTGTACTGATTGTGTTCTTGCCTTGGTTCTTGTGATTCCTCTTTAGCCATTTGAATGTCTCGTGGTTTTCTTGTCCTAATATGCCTCTAGTGAGTTTCTTAGTTCAACCTTTCACTAATTCTATATGTTTGTGTTCATCATCTTGAATCAGTGTCGATTTAACTATTTGTTGTGTTAAAATTATGTGTTGAATCCTGACTATTCATTTCTTACCTTATTTTATCCGCTAAACCTGCTGACTCTTTCATGATTTTCTCTTTAATTGAACCCTTGATTATTCTAAAGTCCTTATTTCTTGGTTTGATTTGAACACATTTCCTTAACAAAACTTTCGTATCTTACTTCTCTACTCGGTTTAATTGAACTGCTTGCCTTAATTAATTTTCCCTTGCCTTATTTGTTATTTTGCTGATTCTTACTGATTGTTTCCTTAATTGAAACCTCTGTGTATTCACCCCTAATTACCTACTATGTACTTAAGTTGTACTCGATTTCCTTCCTTAAGTATATGTCCGCTTTTACCATTGATTGATTAGCCCTTGATTAAATGGAAGACTCACTGATTTTACATGTGATTGATTCCCTGAATTTCTCTAATTGCTACTTAATTGACCCCTTACCTTATTTTGCTAAGCTTTTGATTACTATATAATCTCCTTCCTATTCTCACCTCTAACAACGAACATTAGTTCAAAAGGCACACTTACACTCTAAAGCTCTCTTTTTCTCCTCTGCTACTTGTGATATTCACTGGTCTAGCCGGCTGAAAGCCAAGGCTAGACATTGAAACTACATCTGCTTTATATTCTGCATTCTTTTCTTCAACTAGTATGTTTCTAAGTTAAATTTTGAGATCCAAACCCTATGTGTTTCATTCCTGCACTAGTTCATCAGTTATGAATCTAACTTGCATTCATGCTTACCTCTTTGCCTAGCATGTCTAAACTCTATCTTGTTCAATGCATGATTAGCATATCTACACTTCATCTAGTTATTTGATACTTAACCAGTCTGTTTGTGAATATTTGTTCAATCCTCTAATTAGGTGATCATGTTGGCTATTTAATCTATGTGATTGACCTTTCATGTATGTTTAATCCTGTTCAAGACATGCCAGGCTTTCTGTATTACAACTGTGATCTATATCTTAACTATTTACTATCTATGACTAGCCTGCTAAGTCTCTAAGATCCTAAGTGTTTTATGCAGTTTGTTGACTATATGTTTCCTCTATACCCTATCCATGTACCCCCAATGTGACACTTCTGTGTCCTAGTCCCTTTATCCCCGTGTGAGATCTATTTGTTGAGTATTTCTGCATCTGGATATTTTATGACCAATTGATTGTCTGCTATTTTTCAAAAAAGTTTTGGTACTCTTCTCAAACTGTCTTTTACCACCAAACTATTTCCTATTTCGGAAAACCTTTTCACTCTTAAAGTCATCTCTATACTATTTTCAAAACCTTTTCAAAACTATGTCAAACTCTCTCACTTTACTCTTAGAATACTAGGCTCTGCCCCTCTGATATGTGTACTGCCTTGAGATCCTTGAGATCTCTCTGAACTCTGGCATGTCAGAGCTGGCCTTTCCACACTACACCTTAATCAGTTATTATTTGAGAAAAGGTCTAGGTGTGAGTACTGTCCAGGATCCTTGAGGTCCTTAGGGAACTCTAACACACCTAGACATAAAATTAACTATGGAACTTTGGGAATTTGAGGCTATTGGAGGCTTGGAAATCATTTGGGCCTACTGCAGGCTCCCTATAGATAATTTTTGTCCTATTTATGTAATTTTGATTCAATTCATTGGTCTATACTAATTATTGTAAACAAATAGTGGGGTGATTAGTGAAAAGGGGAGGGTAGTTATATATGTTGGGTAAAATTGGGTAGATACCATGCCTATAGGGTCCATGTTGATTCAAATATATTTGTTATGTTTGCTTTACTTTCACACAATTAGAAAACATGCCTATAGGATCTAAAAATGGCTTTAATAATAGAGATCATGTCTATAGGGTTAAAATCAGCTCTATAGAAAGCATGCCTATAGGGGTTTCGCTTTGGTTAAATGAATGCTGCTTATTTTACCTCATGCTCAATTAGTAGCCATGCTTATAAGACTTAAAACAGTTCAGTTAGAAGGTCAGTTCAGTTCATGTTTATATATTCTGAATTGGTTTAGTTAATTAATCTATCCGCTTCTCTAATAAGTTTTCAAATACTACCTTAAATTAATACTGCTAGAAAGCATGTCTATAGGATCTCAAGTTGTCTGTTTAAAATTGATCACTGCTTTTACTGTATTCCTAGCTAATATAGATATCATGCTCTTAGGACGTCACTATTATGCGCTTAGGCAAGCCTATAGGGCGATTAAAATTCTGCAACTGTAAAACCGCGCTTTGTTATTTGAGACTGCTCATATTCAACAGGTCTAAAATCAGTAGGCAAGCGGAAGAGGTCTTTGACACTTTGTCTTAATTCAACGTTGTATAATCTCTGCTCACCTAGATATCATGTTCTAGGGTTTTTCTCTTAAATACTTGAAACTGTTGTTTGAGACGTGCACTTACTTGTTATGTTTGTGGGGGTGAATGTAAGCCTGGTTTTGTTCTCTTTAAATGCAATCCTAATTGTTTTTTTCGATTGACGCCTAGACTTTTATCATTTAAAACCTTAGGATGTTCTAGAACTACCTAAATTAGAGGTCCTAAATACCTTCAGGGCCACGAGGAAGGGACGGGTAGTGAACGCATAGGACATCTATCAAGGTTATTAGAATGCTTTAGGCTATGACCAAGGGGAGGGAATTGGGTAGTAAGGATATGATGACTACGCGCTAATGTCATGTGTAGCCCCTCATCGAAGAAAGATTACCGGGCATTGTGTGGGGTGATCCTGTAGGCTAACCAACCTAGGACCCCTCTTTCCCGATTTCCGTTGTTTAAATAAATTTACTTTCCTTTATATATGTGCAACTTGTTCAAACCTTTTCTTTTATTTCATTACTTGAATCATACATGTGCTTAGAATGTCAAAACATGTTTTTACTTGCAAGTACATGTTAAAACTATTTGTGTGTTAAAATGACTAATTCACATAGTTTAAGTTCGGTCGGGACCCACCATTGTGGACCGCGAGAGGTGCCTAACACCTTCTCCTCGAGGTTATTTCGAGCCCTTACCCTAAATCTCTGGTAATGCAAACTAGTCTAAGAGTTAATCGCTCTACGTGCCCTAACGCAGCATAATCTGTTAGGTGGCGACTCTTCAAATACCCAATTTCCAAAAGGAAATAAGTTATTACCCCCATGAATGTCGAAACCCGGACTTTTCTTCGCAGAGAAAAAAAGGGGGCGCGACAGTTACAAAATTCACATTTCATCAATTTATAACATTTATGTCTATTGTGGCCTTTCAAATGACTAGAAATCACATTCTAAACTATAGTTCCTCCTTGATCTAGTTGTAGAATGGGCAGTAAATAGGGCGGTAGGATCATTATGTCCATAACTACCACCAGTAGTCAATTTCCTGCTTTCTTCCTAGACCACCATAGCATAAGCCTTCGATGGCAAAGTTGGCATCTCAAAGCTATCATTTAATCCCATCAAAAATTGCAGCAATCGTTGACACTCCAATTGATCAATATACTCAGTAGCTAATAGAAGCGGTGGCAGTATCAAATCATATTCTGCCAAGAGATCCTTTAACTTGGTAAAATAGTTCGATACTGATGAAATCCCCTGTGTTAAGGTAAATATTTTCTTGTGCAAGTAATACAGCCTCGATGCGTTTACTTTGTCGAATCTCTCCTTGAAAGCGGCCCATACCTTTTGTGCATTCAAAGAAAACAATACTCCTGTTACTAAATCCCTGCTCACATTGTTCATAAGCCATGAGGTCACGATTGCATTACACCGATCCCACTAACTTCCCAAACTTGTACCAAAATCTTCCTTCGATGTCGATCCATCAACCAAACACAATTTATTCTTACCTAACAGTGCTACCTTCATCGCCCGGCTCCAAAGAGAGTAATTTTCCATACCTGTCAAAATGAGTCCCACCGACATGGATCCTGGACCATCAGACGCATGCAAGTAGAGAGGATGATTGTGGTCCAAAGCAATTGAGCTAGGTACTGCACCAATGCTCGTATTAGCTCCATTATTCTTGTTTCCAGTCAAATTCTCAGAAATTTCCATTGAAAAATTGCAAATTTAGGGTTCAAAGCTTCTAAACTTGAGTAGATTCTCTCGAACTGTCTTCAATTCTGTGGAGAAATTCCCTAGAATCACTCGATTAATATGGCTCTGATACCATGATGAATTTATCAATCACATGCAGCTAAGAGAAAGAAATTAGAGATGAAGAATCGAGAAAGAATTTTAGAGAAGAGCAATGCTCTGTTTTCTGCTGTACAGAATGAACAAGAAGAAGCTTCTACGGTATTTTAACTAACTCACTGACCACTCAATGACAGTTGTAATACATTAACTAATCTACTAACTAATACACTAACTATAGTTAACTTAACTAACTGTAATTAAGCAACTATGATTAACCTATATCCTTTACACTATTAAAATTCTTTTACACCGTAAGTGTGCAGTATTTAAACTCTTGTTACAATTGTATCTTTTAAGTTGTTACTTTAATTTATTTGAATATTTGTTAGTTGTGACTTGTGATTTTCATATCGAATTCGGAACATGCATGTGTTAAGTGTCATATTTACCTCCTTGCTTGTTAGTTCAAGAAATTGACATTCTTTTGGGTCTCGAAAGAAATTGACTTAGCAATACCATATACTCCATAAAACTTTTACTTTTCTCAGGCCACCACTTGCAGGGCAGCCCTTCCATAAAGCAAGTAAAGCAATCGCTTTAGGCCCCATATTTGTGGGGGCTTCATTTTTATTACACCTAATAGACTATGTATAAGTTTATTAAAGAGTTCGGTAAAGTAAAAAAGTTTGATTTCTTTCTTTAACAAATAAAGAGAAGAAGGATTTGCAACTGCTATGATTTCTACCAAGAAAATTGCACTTGACATGAATATCGAACCCGAATTTCGCAAGAAATGTGTGATATATAGGAAGTAACAATTTGATGTGCAATGTTAATAATGAAATCTCAAAAGCTTTCGAAGAGTCCTCTAGAGTTGATTACTTTTGTACATAATAGACATGGCTATTTTTTCACTTCAAAATAGATTTGAACAATTTAAAGCATATGAAAAAAAAAATTAGTTTTCTATTTAGTAGTAAAAACTAAGATCGCTAAATGTTGAAAATTTGAAAAAATGTTGCCTTAATTTTGGATCAATTCGATATTGATAGTTTATATTTATTTTCTGAATGAAAAATATTAAGAAAAATAGTACAGTTAGAAGATAACAGTTTTATTGATACACTTAATCAAATAAAAAGATTTAATTCTTTTCCAAATGCCTAAATTGCTTATGGAATAATGTTAATAACTCGCGTTACTGTTGCTTCAGCGGAAAGAAGTTTTCAAAGTTAAAATTGATAAAATCTTACCTAAAAATAATAATGTCACGGGTTAAATGGATTAGTTATATTGTCAATTGAGAAATACTTATTAGGAGTTATTGTTGGTAAGAAAATTATTTATAACTTTGTATTTAAGAAAAGCTAAAAAAAATAAATTTCAATTAAATAAAAAAAAAATTAAAAAATTAAGGCCCCTCATAAAATTTGGCTTTAGGCCACAAAATTTGGCGGGGCCGCCCCTAAGTCCACTTGGAGCGGAAAATAAAATATCTCCTAGTTAATTTAATCAAAATGACATAGCACTTTCTTTTTGTTCAAATTAAATGCTCGCTATTTTATTTACATCGAGGTAGGAATTGTTTTATTTTATTTTTTGTTGAAACTATGTTCGAATATAATATTTTGTTGGCAAAATACATAAGTTGTCACCTGACCTATGGCCCAAATCCCCCTTACACGCTTTCTGTGGACGATAATAATATTACACATGCAACTTTTCTAAAATGTATCTAGTACACATCATCTTTTTGTTGACCAGTTTTTAAAAATATGTGTAATATCACGCACCAATAATATCGTGACACGTGTCAAAACAGAAAGAAAATACAATAAAATACCTAATTTACACCATAATTAAAATTTCGTCTTTAAAAAAAGAAAAAAGAAATAAAAAAATCCCTCTTTCCCGCTTTTAGTAATTTCTCCCCCCCCCCCAACCCACTTAATCATCTTCTCCACAATCTTTCCACCATTAACGCCATAGTTAGTAGCACCGTGTCCCATTTTCTCAATATTGTCAATGGAACTTGACTCTTAGAGATGAATAAGAGTTAAAGATGCCCATCTTCTTTTATAAAAATTTTTTTTTTTATTAAAATCACCATTGTCATAACAGTACCACTACCGCCATTAATTTTTAGAGCAAAATCCACAAACACTATAAACCCCCTTTCCAAACCCATTCAATTAAAAAAAAAAATTGAAGTCAAAGAAAGAATCAGCAAATCTGAAAATAAAATTATGAAAAAATATAGAGAAACTAGTCATTGATTTCATTAGCAGATCTGAAAGGGTTAAATCTTGGAGGAGATGACTAATAATTTAGAACTTGGATCTAGCTCTACAATTATTGTTGTGTTTTAGAGTTTAATCTATGCAGAAGACAAAGTGGGTGACCAGGGGAAGAGGAAAACGTGTGGGGTGGTAGGGTGTGGAAAAGGGACCAAATTATTTGGAGATGAAATAGTTAAAAATAGAAAAAGAAGAATTGACTCAAAAAAAAGTTTAAAAGTAAAAAAGGCTGGACATATGGCGTTTAAGTAATGATTAAGACCCAAAAGTTTTACATTCACCCGCCTCTTTTACGTGTAAAATACGCGCGCGCCATCTGTCAAATGTGGTGTGTACTAGATACACTTTAGAAAGGTTGCATGTGTAATATTATTATCGTCCACAGAAAATGTGTAAGGAGGATTTGAGCCATAAAACAGCTGGCAACTTATGTATTTTGCCTATTTTGTTTAAAAAGAAAACCCGCAGGGGAGAGAGAGAGAAAGAAGACGGCAATAGCAAATTTGGACGGTCTGGGAAATGATTTAAGGTGCAGTTTATGGACAACTCGGACATTTTTTATTTAAAAAAAAAAAAAAGAGATTTGTGTAAAACGCAAACAAGTTTTCTAGTTGCAACCTTTTTTGTTGCAGATTTTTTAATGTTTTTTTTTTTTTGAAAATTCTTTCTTTAAGAATAATCGCAAATTACTAGTTTTGTTTTGTAAATGTTCTTGAAAAGACGTACTTAAACCATTTTTCTCCACTATGCTGATGTTGCCGTAGTTAATAGGTAGCATATGATAAAAGTTTATCTCATTTGGTATTTATTTTAAATTAACAAATATATTTATTATACTCATGTATATTACATAAATGTGATTAAACATTATTATTTTAAATATTATATGTTATTATTTTAAATTTAATATATTACATAAAGAGTCCACCATTTATTATTTTGTAACAATGTTGATGCGTCTTCTCGGTCATTTAATAGTATATATGTAGTTCATTACAAAAATAATAATTTTATACCAAATTTATTTATGTTCAGGACTATGGTTAATAATATAATGAATGTTATTGATAATGGTATTGTTGGGTATTTGTGATAGTTTTTAGAACTTGTGGGTATAAGTCATGTTTCATGTTTTTTTTATAAAAAAGTGAAATATCTTTTGAAAACTTATGTCCAAACACATTTTCATGTTCAAATCAAACTTCACCCAAATTAATTTTTTTAAAAATAAATTTGAAAATCTATGGCCAAACACTAGCTAAATATACACGAATTGCATGTTACTTACTATAGGAAAAGAAAAACCGGGGTGTTATAATTGAGATGAATGCATGTGAGTGAGATGAATGCATTTGTATGTCCATTTAACGTACTTTGTATTCATGTACTCAATTGAGAAGTACATTAACTTATAAATAGGGAATTTTGACACTATAAAAAATATACCAAGAAAAGAAATAACAAAATATTCTCCCTCATATTTATTTTGTTTCAATTAGTATATTATTCTATTTTGCTCTCATTTCTTAATACGTTATCAGCACGAGGTTCTAACCAACTGGGGTTATCTGCTTCATCCGAATTTTATCTTCTTCCTAAAAGAGGTAGTCAGTTTCTTTTCCAATTCAGGTATACATTCCTATGTTTATAATGTTTCCATTAGGATCTTCTTTAACCTGCAAGTTAATTACCATATGCATAACTTGTTTTGAATATGATTATAATAATTGCATTGGTATGACAACAATAAGTTTCAGTTAAATTGTTATTTCATTATATAAACTGCGAAGAAGTTTAATCATACACATAAATAAATAAGTATTAAAATTGAATTAAATAATTAGACTAATTAAGCCCACGTCCAAATATTCTAACAGAATATGCATTTAGAAGGAATTCTTGCAAAATTTTCAAAAGGTTTAAATGTGTATTCAATAAATTTATCACCTAAGTGTACAAACTAATTAATGACTTTAAAATTAACAATTTAACTATTAGATGTATCGTATTGAATGTTGAAACTTGTCAGAATTGATATCATCTAGTTTTATGCGTACTTAGCTTATTGAAACGTATTCTAAGTAGAACAAAATTATAATAGTACATATTAATTCAACTTATTTATTCTATGAGAATATACTTACATGTCTAAAATTTTGGTGGGTAATATTAAACACTGACTTATCATCGCACTGCACATAATTATTTGTTTGATAAATATACATATGGAATATTAATACATAATTATGTATTGCACTGAATTTTTCATTGCTAATAATTCTTGTCATTCTAATTCACTTATTTCTATGATAGTTTTCACTATGTCGAATTTGTCAAAGCTTGAATTTATGGCACTTGACATCTCTGGAAATAACTATTTGTCATGGGTATTTGATGCTGAAATTTACCTTGACGCCAAAAGTCTTGGTGACATTATTAAAGAAGGAAATGAAGCATCAAGTCAGGATAAGACGAAAGCCATGATTTTCCTTCGCCATCATCTCGATGAAGGGTTAAAAAGTGAATATTTAACCTTAAAAGATCCATTTCAATTATGGACTAGTTTAAAGAAACGATATGACCACCTAAAGGCCACAGTATTGCCAAGAGCTCGACGTGAGTGGATGCACTTACGGCTACAAGATTATAAGACCATAAATGAATATAATTCTGTTGTATATAGAATAATTTTCCAACTAAAATTATGTGGGGAACCTATGAATGATGAGAACATGCTGAAAAAGACTCTTTTCACTTTTCATGCCTCAAATATGGTGTTACAACAGCAATACCGTGAAAAGGGCTTTAAGAAATATTCTGAGTTAATTTCATGCATTTTGGTGGTTGAACAACATAATGCACTTTTAATGAAAAATCATGAAGTCCGCCCTACTGGATCAGCTCTATTTCCAGAAGCAAATCTGGGAATGATTGATCCAAAGTCTAGAAAAAGATAAAATAATTATCGTGGCCGTATAAATATACGTGGGCGTGGCAAGGGGCGAAATAATAATCGCCATGGTGGTGGTCATCGTTATAAACAAGAGAAATATAAGGGTTCTCAGAGTAATCCTTCAAAAGGCAAAGGTAATGTTTGCCACCGATGTGGTATGAAAAATCATTGGGCACGAATTTGTCATACACCTGAACATTTTGTCAAACTTTATCAAGCATCTATAAAAGGGAAATAAAATAAAGTTGAGACTCGCTTGACTTTTCAAAATGATGTTGAGGCGGGCCCTATGAATAATCATGATAAAGTTGAAGCAAACCTTGCCTATAAAGATGATATTTTTGAAGGTCTTGCAGATATTACTCATTTAGAAGCTGAACTTCTTTGAGCATCATAACTGAAGACTTATTATTGAAAAAAATTATAAGAATAAATGTATTTCTTTTTATGAAGTTCATATTTTGAATAAAACTTTTTATGTTGTCAGTATTTAATTTCATAAATGTAGTTTCTTTTGTTCTTAAAATTTTCAATATTACTTATGATGTATTTTTTATTTTTTTTGAAGAATATGAAAACTTCCTAGTCTTCAGTTGGCCGTATGAATAATAAAGAAGAAATATGTCTTCTGGATAGTGCTACGACGCACACCATATTAAAAGATAAGAGATATTTCTCTTATTTAATTATTAAAGAAGCTAATATAATCACAATATCTGGTAGTACAAAATTAATTGAAGGCTTTGGAAGAGCGACTGTATTACTACCAGGAGGAACTATATTGGCTATTAATGATGCATTATATTGTAGTAGGTCTCAAAGAAACTTGTTGAGTTTCAAAGATATTCGCCAAAATGGCTATCATATTGAGACTACCAATGAAGGAAAGGTTGAATACCTTTATATTACTACAATAAAAGCGAAAAAGAAGTATATGCTTGAAAAACTTCCCGCATTTTTCTCCGGATTATACTACACTAATATTAGTGTAGTTGAATCACATGTCATAGTAAACAAGAAGTTTACTAATGATTTTATTATTTGGCATGACCGATTGGGCCATCCCGGTTATAATATGATGCGCAAAATAATTGAGAATTCACATGGTCATTCATTGAAGAACCAGAAGATTCTTCAAACTAAAGAATTCTCTTGTGCTGCATGTTTTCAAGGAAAACTGATTATTAGACCATCGGTAATTAAAGTTGGAGTTGAATCTCCTGCATTTTTGGAACGTATACAGGGTGATATATGTGGGTCCATACACCCTCCATGTGGATCATTCAGATATTATATGATTTTGATAAATGCATCTACAAGATGGTTACATGTGTGCTTGTTATCAACCCGCAATTTGGCCTTTGCGAGGTTACTAGCTCAATTAATAAGATTAAGAGCACAGTTTCCAGATTATGCAATTAAGATACTTCGTCTTGATAATGCTGGTGAATTTACATCCCGGGTCTTTAATGATTATTACATATCAACTGGGATAACAATTGAGCATCCAGTTGCTCATGTTCATACTCAAAATGGTCTAGCAGAATCATTGATCAAACGCATCCAATTAATTGCTAAACCAATACTTATGAGAACAAAACTTCCTATTTCAACATGGGGCCATGCTATTTTGCATACAACAGCTCTTGTGCGGATCAGACCTACAAGTTATCATAAAGTCTCCCCAATACAATTGGCTTTTGGTCAGGAGCCAAATATTTCCCATCTTAGAATATTTGGATGTGTAGTATATGTTCCAATTGCTCCACCACAACGCACAAAGATGAGACCCCAAAGAAGATTGGGGATATATGTTGAGTATGAATCTCCTTCTATTATAAAATATTTGGAACCTATGACTGGAGATTTATTTACGGCAAGATTTGTTGATTGCCATTTTGATGAATTAGTATACCCAATATTAGGTGGAGAAAATAAGAAATTTCAAAAGGAGATAGATTGGACTGCATTATCACTATCTCATTTAGATCTTCGAACAAAGCAATGTGAATATGAGGTTCAAAAGATAATTTATTTGCAAAATATTACAAATCAACTGCCAGATGCATTCACTAACCTACCAAGGGTGACTAAATCACATATTCCAGCGACTAATGCTCCTATTCGAATTGATGTCCCGATTGGACAATCTATAAATACAAATGAGTCTAAGCCACACTTGAAACGTGGTAGACCAATTGGTTCCAAAGATAAAAATCCTCGAAAGTAAAAAGGAGTAAATGATCTAGGAGATTATAATATGGAGGCAATTGCTCAAAAAGAGCCCTATGACATAACAAATGATAAGACCTCAGAGGAGGTCCAGGTACCTGAAAATAATAAGAATGAAGAGATCTCAATAAGGTATGTCTCTATGGCAAAAAGGTGGGATCGAAATAATATTATCATCGATAATATTTTTGCTTATAATGTTGCTATTGAAATAATGCAACAAGATGAGGATCTTAAACTAAGATCTGTCGATGAATGTAGACAGAGAAATGATTGGCCAAAATGGAAAGACGCTATCCAGGCAGAATTAGCGTCACTTGAAAAACGTAAAGTATTCGAACGTATAGTCCGAACACTTGAAGGAATAAAGCCAGTGGGATACAAATGGGTTTTTGTGCGAAAACGAAATGATAAAAATGAAGTCGTTAGATATAAAGAACGACTTGTGGCACAAGGATTTTCGCAAAGACCTGACATTGATTATATGGAGACATATTCTCCTGTGGTGGATGCAATCACTTTCAGGTATCTTATAAATTTGGCAGTCCATGAAAAACTTGATATGCGTCTAATGGATGTTGTCACAACCTATTTGTATGGCACATTAGATAACGAAATTTATATGAAAATCCCCGAAGGACTTAAAGTTCCTGAAACTAATAAAAGTTTTCAGGAAACTTGTTCAATAAAGCTTAAAAAATTCTTATACGGATTGAAACAATCAGGGCGAATATGGTATAATCGCCTGAGTGAGTATTTGCTGAAAGAAGGGTATTTGTTATAATCACTGTGTATGTTGATGATCTAAATATTATTGGAACTCCGGGGAACTTCCAAAAGCAGTAGATTGTTTGAAGAAAGAATTTAAAATGAAAGATCTTGGAAAGGCAAAATTTTGTCTTGGTCTACAAATTAAGCATATGAAATATGGAATTTTTGTCCATCAATCAACTTATACCGAAAAGATCCTAAAGCGTTTTTATATGGATAAAGCACATTCATTGAGTACCCCGATAATTGTGAGATCACTTGATATAAATAAAGATCCATTCCGACCTCATGAAAATGATGGAGAGCTTTTTGGTGATGAAACTTCATATCTTAGTGCAATTGGGGCACTAATGTATCTTGCAAATAATACTCGACCAAATATAACTTTTGCAGTAAGTTTATAGCAAGATGTAGTTCCTTTCCAACAACAAGACACTGGAATGGTGTTAAGCATATTTTTATATACCTCCGAGGGTCTATTGATATGGGATTATTTTATTCTTATGAATCCGATTCACAGTTGATTGGTTATGTAGATGCAGGTTATTTGTCTGACCCACATAAAGCCCGATCTCAAACATGATATCTATTTACTTGTGGGGGTACATCTATTTCATGGCGTTCAACAAAATAAACTTTAGCTGCTACATCTTCCAATCATGCAGAGATAATAGCTATTCATGAAGCTAGTCGAGAATGTGTATGGTTGAGATCAATGACTTAACATATTCAACAATTGTGTGGTCTTTCTTTAAAAACAAAGATTCCAACGATATTGTATGAATACAATGCATAACTCAACGATTCCAACGATATTGCATAACTCAACTTAAAGGAGGATATATCAAAGGAGACAGAATAAAGCACATTTCACCAAAGTCTTTTTTCACACACGATCTTCAGCAAAATGGTGAAATAAATGTTGAACAAATCTGTTCAAGTGACAATCTAACAGATTTATTCACTAAGGCATTGACAATATCAACATTTGAGAAGCTGAGACATAGGATTGAAATGCGTCGTCTCCGAGATATCAAATAATGCTTTCGTTAGGGGATGTATAATACGCACTGAACTCTTTTTCCCTTAACTAAGGTTTTGTCCCAAATGGGTTTTCCTGGTAAGGTTTTTAATGAGGCAGCACTCAATGCTTATAATAAGATATGTGTACTCTTTTTCCTTTACTAGGTTTTTTCCCACTGGGTTTTTCTAGTAAGGTTTTAACGAAGCACATTATCTTTTAAATAGACATCCAAGGGGGAGTGTTATAATTGAGATGAATGCATGTGAGTGAGATGAATGCATTTGTATATCCATTTAACGTACTTTGTATTCATGTACTTAATTAAAAAGTATATTAACTTATAACTAGTGAATGAATTTGTACTTTTATAAATAAGGAATTTTTGACCCTATAAAAAATATACCAAAAAAAATAAAAAAATATTCTCCCTCATATTTATTTATTTTATCTCAATTAGTATATTATTCTATTTTGATCTCATTTCTTAACACGGGAAATAATTAAGGAGGGGGAAGATACATAGAATTAGGAGGAATGCTCCAAGAAAGTGAATGCCGTACTTTAAGCGGGCTTAATCACGTGGGTTTGCCCATTCGTTTCGGACAAACTCCTCACCCCTCCCTTGTCTCTTTCCATTCTGATAAATTTGGTCAAAAACAAAATCTCTACATCTAGTCTAGTTCAAGCTTCGCACTAATTAAATACTACTACTACTTACGTTTCAAAACTGAGTCAGAAAAATCTCAAATGGATACTCTTCACTCTTTCTTCTTTAGAAAGAGAGGGACATCTTGATTTTGTCAAACGTCTCCCTATCATCCATTGAACTGCCTACAACTACAATCTACAATTTTCAATTCTTGATTGCTTTCACATCAGGAGAACCTTACTTCCATTTCTTTTTCTTTTTTTTTCTTTTTTTTTTTCCCTTTCTTGGAATTAAACAAATTCTCCAGAATTCACTTCCTGTGCTTCATTTACAACCAAAGATTCACCTGAGTTATATTAACTATAGATCAACCAGCTCCACTCTCTGCATTGATAAAGGGTAAGCTTCGCTTTTGCTAAAAAGGGATGATGCTTTTGTGCTTTTAATTTCCTGCTCTGGCCCCTTTTTCCTCTTAGGTGTCCCCAAGATGTACTTTTTCGCTGCATTTTTCTAATAAAAGAATTAATAATCATTTATCTTTCTGACTGAATCTTTTCACCTTTCGTCCCTTTTTTTTTTGGGGGGGGGGGGGTGAGTGAAGGGCGGGGGGGACTGTGGATTTAAGGAGCTTTTTTCGGATTTCATGGGAATCTAATGATTAATTTGATTCCGCCTGTGTAAACTTGCTTACAATTGTCAGGATACCAGTTATTAGTTTGTATTAAGTTGAAGTCATGTTATTTCGTTTACTTCAGGTCCTGTGTTTTCTAGGAATCTTTTAGTCTAGAAATTTGTATACCTGTTTATGAAGAGCTTCTAGTACTACCTTTATTTGTATTTGGTATAATATTGGATGGGGATGAGCTTAGATGGAGCGACATGGTCAAGATAATTCATATAGCCTATGCCGACTTGCTTACTTGCTCGAGATTGAGGCATAGTTGTTGTTTGTTGTACTTGCAGTAATTGGCCTTCACGACCCTTTCAGTGGTCCTGACTTTAGAGTACTGACAGTGGACTATAAATTCTCTGGACTGCAAAAGAATAACCACAACTCAAGATACCGTGAGGCGTGAGCTTAGGTTTGTTTCTTTATTTCCACAGAACTACTTTACTTTCCACGAAGATAAAAGTAGGGATATGCCTATGGTTTAACACATGACAGTATGCCAAAAAAATTTAATTTTGTGTATATAGGTGTAACTTTGAATTAATATGTCTATGTCGTAATGTTGGACACTAGAACCCTTTAAATTTTTTCAAAGTAGTTAGGTTTAGTGGTTTATTATCTGAATATTTTATGGAACTGAACAGGTTGGACTCTAGAATGTTGCAAGACTTTTTCAAAATAGTTTTAGGTTTGATGGTTTATTATCTCATACTATTTGAAATATCTCATCCACCCGGACAGGAACACAAGTCCAAGATTCAGATAAGCAGGGGGAGCTATAATGTGGCCTGCACTTTACCATAATTAAATATCATGAGGAAACACAATACTTCATTGAGGAATTCAGGTACATATACTAGTCCATCAACACCAGAATATGGAGATAACCATTTCGAAGGATTTCAGAAAGGCTGGAGCTCCGAGCGAGTTCCGTTGCCAAACAACAACAGCAGGAGGCATATTAGTGCTACTGCATTGATGCCATTCAATAGTGGAAGGGCATTGCCTTCAAAATGGGACGACGCAGAAAGGTGGATTACTAGTCCAGTATCAGGTTATGGCATTCCCAAGACTTCAACCGTGCAATCCCCGAGGCAGCCTAAGTCAAAGAGTGGACCTCTGGGGTCTCACTTGTCAACCTCTGTCCCAGTCCAAGAAGGTGGAAGTACAAGTAGTTTTATAGCAAATTCTCCATTTACAACAGGTGTACTGGTGCCTGATGGTTTATCCATTCATTATGGTCCTGACACTGGCACAAGATCTAGTGCATTATATGGTGAGAATGGCATGGCTCGAGCAAGCACTGCTCCTGGTCTGTCAGACTTTTTTACTGAGTCTTCTTTACCAAGCTCCCCAGGTATAATTTTCCTCCTCTTTGCATATATTGTGCTACTTTCTTCTAGTTCATATCCCAAATATTGCATACTGGCCAGCGCAATTGAAACATTCATGTCGATTATATGTTAATGCATCATTTTATACCATAACTCTACTACTAAGACTCTTTGATTTTCAATTGTTTATCAAATAGCACCATCAATATCTTCCCTTAGTGTTATCGGCACAAGAACCTAAACGGTTCTATGGTCTCTCTACGAGTGTAAAATTGTGTAGGTTCACCGTTCACCTGACTTAAATACTAAGCATTTGAAGGTATATTGTTCTTAGTGAACCCTGCATCTAGTCTTCAGATCATATGGATCTTCTAACGAGCGCGGGAGCACTTCCTTGCTTTGATACGAAATCCATCTGATTGGAAGCGATAACACCATATCGTTTGAATGCAAAATATAAGCATAGAACTTATTAAGATATGAATCAAAAATTGTATGGTAGAAAAAAGGAAGGCAGTTTAAATTAATTGTCAAAAAAAGGGGGACGTGGGCCGGTGAAGTTTCCAAAAGTTGATTTGGCTAAACAGCTTATGTAGCGTACAGATAATGTGTTATCTCTATCTACAGAGATTTCAAGTCAGGTTAATATAGGCATTTGGACAAAATAATATGTCTAGTAGTCTTCATCCATATGACCTTGTAGTAGTTACTCATTCTTCTTAACACTGCCTCCTGATTTCCACTATTTGAACAAGTCATGTTAGGTATTCTTCTGTTTACAAGTAAACAATTTAAAATATATTGTGCATCACCTAGACCAAAGTATATATTGAAAGAAAAATGTATTCTTGGCAAAGTGTAATCTATTAATCTGTTTTTGCTGATGGAATACAATGGCCAGATGATAAGCCTGATGGCACCAAGGAAACATATGCTATTTCGTGTGTAGTTACACGCAGAGACATGGCAACACAAATGAGCCCTGATGGAAGTACACATTCCTATCCCAAAAGAAGATCGCCTTCAATCCTTTCTGTAGAGGAGACAAATAATCAGTATTCTGCTAAAGTTGAGATTAGAGATGTACAGGTAGACAGAGGACCCCCCATATCCGGACAATCTCAGAAAAACAGGGTAACGAAAATAAGGAAAGACTTACAAGATGTGAGTGACTCGAATTCACGGTGGGATGTTGCGGATGCAGCAAGGAGCATGCCAAAGTATGCTGTCATTTCATGCTTTTGATACTTACGTCGTGTAAAACATATCCATCCTCACTTCAGGAAATGACAACCAGCATATCCTTAATGTTAATTTACTATTTATTATCGAACAATTTAGACAGCTAGCCTATATATAAGATGGAGTAACGCATATTCTTGCTGATACGTATATTTCAAAATAACAAAAAGCTCTGTATATTCTCTTCCTACTCCAATTATTTTATGGTATGGTCACTGAATTTTACCAACTAGAACAGTAAAGTCAGGAAACTATTTTGTTTTCCGCGTTAAAGTTGCTGAACTCCTTACAATAATGATGTAACGATTTTCTCATATTAAAGCAACTGAACCTATCCGCTATTACAGTAAATTCGTGACTTTACTGTTACAGGCTAATGTGTCAAAAAATAGTTTTATGACTTCACTATTGTAGTAGTTGAAATTTGGATATGTATGGCAGCAGTACATTGATATTTCTTTATTCCTGTATTTGCAGGCAGCAAAGAGAGGAAGCCAGGATTACAGCTTGGGAGAACTTGCAGAAGGCTAAAGCTGAAGCAGCAATCCAGAAGCTTGAGGTCTCTCGGAACGTCTGATGCATAATTGTTTATCTACAGATTCCTACTTGTCTTTGAATAGTGCAAAACTGACTCAACTTCTTGTATTTCGGATCTCAGATGAAACTAGCAAAGAGGAGGTCGGCATCGATGGATAAGATCATGAACAAGCTTAGACTTTCTCAGTTGAAGGCTCAAAAGATGAGACGTGCAATATCAGAAGGTCGTCGAAGAAGTTCAAAAAAACTCTTCCCTTTTCAGAAGTATTTCAAGATTGGCTCTTTCAGCAGTTGCTTTTACTGCAGTGTCCATTAGTTGGGCGATATCATTTCTGGTTCATTGCTTACAAGAAGTAGAGTGCGATTAATATGTCATAGAAAACTGAATAAATTCAGTTTTGACCAATATGTTGCCATATATTCAAAGATAACATACCTGTCTTTGTTGAATTTTGTAAAACTATTTTTGTAAATGGTTATAAAACAGATAGCAATGAGGAACTGAACACTATGAGTACATATCCAGAAAGGTCAAATTGGAGTTATTATACCAATATAGCATACTAGCAGCAACATATTGAGATACACATCTGATTTATAGTATGTAGACTTCTAAATCTTCATATGAAAAAGAATTATGATTTTTTTTTACCTCTGATGGGAATTTTTATGGGACAGGGACAGTTAAAAAAAGCCCTTTTGTCGTGGAACAAAATAAAGGCATTAATGAAGGTTAAAAGAAACTGAGATAAATAAGAAGACTATAAAAGAATAAAAGATGTGCCTTCAAATTTATTGAATGCTGAAGAGTAGCACAATAAAAGATATTGTGTAAGATGTTCACTGTAGAGGGAGTAGATGGCCAAGACTAGTTAAGCAATTGGAGCTTTTAAATTTTTATCCATAGATTGCCGTTGGTTTTGATTCTAGAGAGTTAGGTGTTTGAACAGTAAAGTTGAGGATACATGCACTTTATAATTATATAAATATTATATTTCATTAGAGGATCACAAATATTTCTAGATACTTTTTAATATGTATGTATGTATGTATGTATATATATATATATAAATTTAAAATTATAAAGTATATTCATATGTCGGTTTGGTTTGGATTTTTTAACTCAATACAAAATCAGATCAGACCAAACCTAACCGGATTATTTAATCAGTTCGGTTTGACTTTTCGGTTTAGTGCGATTTTCTTGTTCCGTTGAATACTCCTATATAACATAATAAGAAATGTATAGTCTCCTAAAAATCTTCTTAGAAGTCAAGGATTTCTTGGAACACGAGAAGAAGCATTCAGTCGAATATAAATATAATTATCGAGTAGCCCTGACAACAACAGCGCCCATGGCCTAATGGATAAGGCGCTTGACTTCTAATCAAGCGATTGTGGGTTCGAGTCCCACTGGGCGTGTACATGTTTTTTGTATATCCTTTCTATATCGCATGAATTAAAAACTAGAAAATTTTCATGACTTTTTGTATTTTTCAGTTTCAATAATATACTTCTCATAAATAGATAAACGGCCCATTTAAGGGCTCCATAGATCAACCAAAATTCCCTGCGGTGGGTTTACCCCGGATCCGACTCCACTCTTCCAGGTTCCAAGAAATACCCCTCAATTTCATGCCTAAAAAGACCTTTATCTTCCATGGCGTTTCTGAAAGTAGTTTAAAAATGGCAGTTTCTTATACACAGTTTTCGATTGTATCTGCACAACCTTAGTTACCTGCTATGATGTCTCTCAAACTTAATTCTCCGGCCGTCAATGGCTTTCAGGTGACCCACATCACATAAAGATATTTTTATTTCTCAACAGTTCGTTTTCTGCTATGTGCATAAGTTTAGAATTACACCCACTAATAAAGTTCTGATATTTTTGCAATTTCGCATTTTTTGATTGCTTAGCTGGTACTTTTGTGTTTCTTGAATATTTAATCATGGATATGACTCTAGGTTTAAAGTATTGGATGCTAGACAATTAGGTTTAATTGCTCTTTGATGGTTGGAGGTTGATAAGCTGAACTCTCGTATATTTGCCATGTAAAGTTTGCCTGTAATATTCTCATATCCATGTTGAGTTGACCACCGGGAGACTTATTTAATTCATCTATTTTCTGACGTTTGACCTTATTTTAGTCATGTGTCCCTATGTTATTTGTACTGAAACCAAGATACTGTATTCATTCCATATTTTACCTCTAAATGGTAAGATACATTTAATTTAGTTCCTTTTTGGTTTGACAAACCAATTTCAGAATGTTTGTAGTTCTCCATTTAGTGGCTGTTTGTTGTCCAGCGTCCACTAATAGTCTAATACTACTACTATTGTTGTTTATTTTTCTGTTGTGGTTGTTTTGGTTCTTTCTCTTGTTTTTATTGCTCTAAGTTTATTGTTGTTCTCGTTGTTGTTGTTATTCAATTTTTTCTGGCTTGCTCCTTTTCTCCTGTTATTCACTCAATTTGGATGACAGTGGCCTTCTATCTTGGCAGGTTTTACGACAGTTGACCAATTCTAATATGTGTATTTTGAGCATCAGATTATACGGGACACGTCCAATTGCAAGACCTAGAATAGCCTGCAATATGAACGTAGCAGCTGGACAATCTGATGAACCTCACAAATTTAACTTGGAGACCGGACAAGGAAATTGCGGGACAGAACTCCTACACGTGAAGAGTTTCCCTTGGAATAGAGCACTGACATTGTTTTGACAATTACCAAATACCAGTGCTTGTATTTGCCTCAATCATTTGATTGCCATTGGCCTTTTCTTCACTCTGCTAAAGTTGCCGGGACCGTATTATCCATATTGGGATCGAGTTTTTATTCCACACTTTGCAAATGGGGCATTGTTTAGAACTCTGCGATTTGCTTTCCTCTGGTACAGAAGGCCTAGGAAGTCATTAGAAAAGGCCCTGCCTGATTCAATAGTTGCTGATCCTGAACAAAAGGAGCTATAACTTTTTGGCGACGAAGTATTTGAACTGGTAATAATATCTGTTTTCCTAAAAGTAGTTTCATTTGCATGTTAAAACTTGTTGCTACTTGCGCCCTAAAGAAAAATGATACATGTACCTTTCCTTTGGTTATAAAAAAAGAAAAATAATACAGCCGCCAATGCTTGGCCAAAGGTGTTCTAAATGAGAAAGGCGTTGTAGTTGTTTGTGACATGCACTTTTGTCTACTGTAAGTGCATATGTGCTCTTTTCTTTTTAAGGGGCAAAGGGAATTGAGAATACAATATGTTTGTAGTAAGCCTGCTTGATAGGTCTTGCACATTTGTAAATTTTGTTTTGACTATTGTCACCTACGTTGCACGGAATCTCCCGAATGAAAGTTACTTAAATATTCTATGATCAACTCTAATGATAATGCCCGTATCAGTTGCATTAAGCTAATGCCCGTATCAGGTAGATGACGGTCTAAGAAGTATTGGGGAGAGGTGATCAGGCAGGACCTGACACGATTGCAGATTTCCGAAAACATGGCCCTTGATAGGAAGGTTTGGAAGTCGAGCATTAGGGTTGTAGGATAGGGTGGTAGTCAAGCTTTTCCTCCTCCATTCCAGGGGTGAAACGAGTTTGAGTAGGTTGGTCCTAGACAGGCTTGTGGTTAATGTAGCGTTCACACTAACCTTACTGTTTTCCATAGCTCTAGAGCTTAGTTGTAGGTTATGGTTATTGCATGTCATCTATTTTATGGTTTTTAGGATGCTGTCATTATTTCTATGGTTATGTTGACGTTACTGATGAATTGTTTTTTCTTGTTTTCTTGTTTTATTTTCATCTTCATGAGCCGAGGGTCTATCGGAAACAGCATCTCTGCCCTATCGGGGTAGGGTAAGGTCTGCGTACACACTACCCTTCGCAGACCCCACTTAGTGGGACTTTACTGAGTCGTTGTTGTTTTGTGACCTTTCCAACTAAATGAATGTCCTTTATATCAAGGTCTAGGCTGTATATTAATGCTTACTCAGAGAAGATGTTTCTCTTGACGACTCTTGAATGCTTTAAGCAACAATTTGAACTTCCAACTTCAAAGTCTATTTGAAATACATTTAGACTTAATGCAAATGATATGATGGCAAAGTCATCCAATAACTTAATTATACCTGTAATCCCTTTGTAATAGTTAGTATGGTTAAGGTTTCTATATTTAACCATTTGAGTATTTGACTTTTAACTTTCGGATGTGGAATTATAAATTGCTAAGTATTGGTAATAGAAGCACCAGTTGTCTTTGATATTTAAGTTGTTAAATGCAGTCATGACAGCAATGCAAGTGATTCTTTGATTTGGGTATCAAAGTGTTTGGCTAGAGGTGGCAAACGGAGAGGTCGGATCAGATCGAAAACGGGTAATGTAAAAACGGATAAATTATTCTACCTGACCTAATTTAATACGGATAAAAATGGGTTAATCTACTTATATTATCCATGGGTTTTTGAATATGATCACTTTTGGGAGAATTCCTAGTCTCCCAAACTCGAGGAACCCCAATTTGAGTCTTTTCAAATGTAAAAGCTAAACTCATTAGTTATCCATTTTTCTAATTGGATAATATGGTTCTTATCCAATATTTGACCCGTTTTTTAAAAGTTTATTATCCAACTCATTTTTTAGTGGATAATATATATGGGCGGATTACTGTTGTTTTTATCTATTTTGCCACCACTAGTGTTGGCCATTGGAAGTTTCTTTTGCAGTTCAGAAAATTAGATATTTGCAAGGCACTGTTAACGACAGATGAAATTATTTTGGTTAGGGGCAAATCACTATTTTTGGCAAATTGTGCCACAGCAGTCAATTGGTCTGGCTATTGGATCAACCAAGTTTGAAGATCTTTGATTTTCACTTTAAGAGGGCTTTGGTTTTTAGTTCTAGATAAGAAAGCTTCTTTGCAATCAGAAAATAGGTATAACAGTTAATAGTTTTCATTATAAACACTTTCAGATTTATCTTCAGTGTAATGCTCACAAGAGTGTCTCCCTTGTACTCTCTTCATTGTATTTTGTTCTCTTTGTAATTGGATTCTTATGAGGTTACTAACTATTAACCAGGTCAACTGGGAAGAGCAATCTTATTTCTGATACTAAGTTTCTTACAAACAGTTGAACCCTTTTTGTCAATCTCAGGCTTAAAATACAGGTTGAAATATAAAAACAAAGATAAACAGATAAGATTGGAAACATCTGAATTATCTCTAGACAAATAGTTGAATTAAATGAGGATACTTTATTTGGTATGAATCAAAAGAACAGTGAGTTGTTACAGAATCTAAGAGGGGCATTCCCCCTGTACATACGAAGCATTCATGATGGTTGCTCCTGTCGTCGCAAAACTCAGGTCAGACTAGAAGAACTCAGTGCCTCGTCGGGTGCATGGTTGCGGAGAAAGCAAACTGAGGGTTACAACAACATGATCAGCTGATGATGAAGAAGAGTCACCATCACCAAAGTGTATATGAAATTGAAGGGACCAACAGTTTCTTTCACCTCGGTGAAAGACGGAACTACATAATCAACAGGACAAGTAAAGAGTAATACCAAGAGAAACAAACGATGGCTGCTTCCATTGAAGCAATGCAAGAAAGAGCAAATTGATAAACGAAATATGGTTTGCAAAATCGTAAGCCGATGCATGCAATATTTATAGAGGTGCAATATAAATTGTTTCCAGGGAGGATTAGGAGAGTATCGAATTAGTTAGGGAGAAATTAAAAAATAGTCAGATTTATAAGTGGTCATTTAAAAATATCTACAGTTTCAAAAGTAATCGAAATTTAGCACCTTTTCATGTAAAGATAACTCTGAATGAAAACACTGCTCAAAATTTGGAAAAATACTCCAGTATAATATACTGAAATTCCAGAAGTTTATACATAAGTGCACCGATCTCCAGTATATTATGCTGGAACTTTTCGTGTTACAGCAAAATAGTGGCTATTTTTCAATGACTTTGCTAACGCTGGCTATATTTGAATGACCAGTCTGAAAACTGGCTAGCCCGTGCTATTTTTACGAATTAGTCACGTAGTTGTATTTCTTTTTCTTTCTTGAACTTCACGTACAAATCTTTTTTTTTTATTAAAGGAAAACTTATTCATTTTCCCATTTCTACATTTATATAACATAAAAATTGCACAATATATGTAGGCGGGGCTTAATCTCCCACTATTAGGTGGTTTCTATTAAAAAAAAAATGAAACTAAAAAGGGATAAATCTTAATTTACTGTAGACATGTGATTTTTGGCCCTCCCCAAAATTTTACATATTTTAGCATATAAATATTTAGTTTAGGCCTAATATAGTTATTTCAACTAATTTTAACTCTTTTACTTTATTTCGTCACAAAAATGAAAATTACAAAAAATATTTTATTTTATGTACCTTTCATTAAGCTAAAAAATATGCAAAAATAGTACCTTATTTTTATTTTAATATGATATTTGAAAATACCAAAAAATAGGTTTGTTTTAACGGTTAGTCTTATTTTTATAGTTATTTTTACTCAAGTAAGATTAATTAGTAAATGAAGTCGTATTTTTAGTCGAGTTCACCGAGAAAGAATAAATTTAGGCTCAAACAACCCATTTTTAGGCCTAATTTTCGGACCTAGCCCATAATAGCCCAAGCCCAATACCCCTAAAACCCTAGACTTAGACTATAAAAAGACCCCTAGACTCTAAAACCCTAGAGGCCTAAGAGACTCATCGGCCGCAGAACAAAAAATAGGCCCCACACCCCCTATCGATCTTCTTCTTCTTCAGCCATTTTCCATGGTGTTTTCTTAAACAAAGAACGAATAGGCCCTGTTCTTCAGCACAAGAAAATCGAAAAAAGACCCCTCTCCCTCGGCTGAAACTTAGCTTCTAGGCAGTCCAAAAATACCAGCTAAATCGACTCTAAAGGCAACTGAAAAACAGCCTCAAACCCAGCGACAATCTGCTCGGAAACCACAAAAAACGTTGCCAGTTCACCCCTCGAAATAGCGACGAAATCAGCATTAAACCACCACAAATTTCCACTCGAAACTGCCCCAAAAACGCAACAATAGCAGTCCACAAACTACCATGAATCACCAGCCAAACTAGAATGTCATCGGGAACCATCGCTAAAGTGAGGTTTGGTTCGAGTTCGTTGGTTCGAGGTCCTAGTTGATAGCTCTTTCAAAGATTTCTGTTTCGGGGGCTTCCATAGCGTTGTACGCAGCAGAAAAGAAATTAGCAATAAAGTTTTTATTCAGAAGTTGTCGTACTGTTCTTTTGGGCCCGGTGTGAGAAATCTTTTGGTACATCGCTCGCTTGTTATGTTAAATTTAATCCTGAAATGGATTTGATATATTCTGAAATTGATTCAAGAATAAGATGTAAATCTGGTTCATTTTACATGTTAAACCACACGTGGTCAAGTTGAGCTTTTATCAATATTAAATCTTGCACACCAAATTCTAACTTTACACTAGAGTATTTGTCTCAATATTCTTTTGGTCCAGATTTGATTCTATTGAATTAGATACGTGTTTATTAGTTATAAAAAATGATTTTTCACATGTGAAGAGCAACTACCATTAATATTTATAGAGCTAATTTAAAAGTGTTCCATGAAAATTAGATCGGCATTGTAGTCTAATGGTTATAACTTGCGTATGTCAAGGATGCAAGGTCGAGCATTGATTGACCAGTTGTTGTTGTTGGACTAGAGTTCACTTAGACTCAATATTAAATTTATTTATTTGTCCATAAATGAATATTGGGCCAGAGTTACTTGTACTCACTAGTAGGCCCAAATCTTCTTGATAATTTATTTGGGCCAGATTTATCTGAATTAAAGTCAGGCCCAAGTTCTTTTAGAATTAATTTAGCTATTTAAATAATAGATAATATATGTTTCGTGTTAGAGTTCATTTGGACTCAACCTTTGTCGGGCCCCAAACATCAAAATCTGGCTCGTTTGGCATTTAATAAATAAAGTTGCCACATCTAATTCAAATAAGTATCTCATGTGGTATTGTACCTTTACACCTAGCTACATAATGTAGAATAGTTTAGAGATATAATCACTTCTTTAGGTGCACTTTAAAATTACGCCTTAATCAAATACTCGTAGAAATGCTTTAGGCGCGATTAATTAACTATCGTGACTATGAGTACAGTTTCCGTGGCATAGTCATGGTACATAATCTCCAATTCGGGTGTGCATTTCATGTAACCCGATCATAACAACTTTGAATATTAATAAAATACACATGTCGTGAATTGCGGGTGCTTTTCATGTAGCGTGGTTCGCGGCGTGTTTCAAAACAAATAAGTGTACGACAATCGTAACTTGTTCAAGAAATAGTTTCATAAAACCTAAAAAGGGTTAAAATAATTAAAAGCAGTAATAAAGTTAAAAATGCAAAATAGGTTTAAAACATGTAGTAAATCAGATAATTAGGCCAACTTTAATAGTTTAAGCGACCGTGCTAGAACCACATAACCCGGGAATGCCTAACACCTTCTCCCGGGTTAACATAATTTCTTACTTAGAATTTCTGGTTCGCAGACTTTTAAATAAAGTCGAAAATTCATCGATTTGGGATTTTAAAATAAACCGGTGACTTGGGACACAAAATAAATTATTCCAAGTGGCGACTCTGAAAAATAAATAAAATAATCCCATATCGAATAATGTCACTTTAACTGGAAAAACTCCCTTATATCCGCCTTCGGGTGGTAAAAAAGGAGGTGTGACAGCTCTGGCGACTCTGCCGGGGACCAAAACCCAGAACTTTGGTTCAGAGTTCAAGAATTCGAGCTTAGAATAACTGTTATAGTTGGCTTGTTTTTATCTGATTTTTACATGTTGAGCCTAATGTGCTAATTGCCGCTTTACCGCTTTGATATTGTTTGGACTGTATATAAATTGCTATGAAAATCTCCTCTTTCTAAGTCTTCTAAACATCTGGGAAGTGTGCACTTCGTGTAACTTCTTTTATGTTAGAGTAATATCCCAATTTTAGAACGAGGTTCAGACAAGTTGCAAAGTCGGTGAAGCTTCTGTATTCCCGGTACGCTGCCTCACCTTGGCTCAAGCTTTCCGCTCGGGTAAGTCAGGTCTAGAACAATACACCTGTGAGCACCCAATTTTTGCCCTACATGAAAATAACTCCTAAAAATAGACCAAAATAGTTTTAAGGGATTTTAGAAGTTTTTCTTTATTTAGTTGCATTTCATGCATTTTTGATATGTTAAAATCATAGAAAATCATAAAATTGTCACGTTTTAATTTCATGTCATCTTAGGTTCAAATTGCATGTAAGAATTAATTTTATTAAGCAAAAAATGGTCAGTTTTTACATATTTAGATTTTAGTCTTTAAAATTAGCAATTTTTTAGTTTTAAGTTAATTAGTCGTTTTAATGTTAAAAATAAATAAATAATTTTAATTTCTACAAAAGTAAATTGATTTAGGATTTTAATTAATTTAATTAGGATTTTAAATTAAAGAAAAAAAAAAGAAAACAAAGAGAAAGGAAAATAGGAAAAGAATTTGACTTAGTCTTGATATATTGGGCCAAAGTCTAACTAGCCCAAATACAATACCCAATTTTACCAGCCCAATCTCCGTATCCGACCCGCCTGACCCAACTCCTCCCCTTTTTAATTAAAAGGCCAAATACATAACCAACCCCTTAAACTTGTCACTATTTTCCATTTAGACACCTCAATTACAACAGTGACCAATTAGACACTCAAACTATATTCCAACCGTGCCTATTGAGCACCTCATATAAACTCTTCCACAAAAGTTAATCGCGTGATTGTCAAGCGCCCAAACATAGCAGACCAACCAATCATTTAATGACATGTGGAAAATAAAGAAAGACAAAACCCTTCTCCGATTTCTTCATCTCTCCTCCTGCTTCGTCTTCGTTGCCCTTCCTTGTTAATATTTTCCTTCCTATGTTAACTAGTTTGGGAAAGTTGTTGATCTTAATCTTGTTAGGGACAGAGATAGGCAATCAAAAGGGGTTCGATTTTCTTGCTTATGAGGATCAGAGAAGCCGAAATCTTGATGTGGGTCTATCTCTATTTCTCTTTCTTTCTTTCTTTCTTTTTTCTTTTGTTACTTTGGCTATCACTTAGCAATTTGATACTGGATTAGAAGGTAACTTGAATGGCGCTCAAAATTGTGGTCGAATAATACAAAGATGAAAAAGAGGAATGAACGCTTTCCAAAAGGGTGAATGCATTTGTAGTGCTTAATGCAAGTTCTCTGATGCTTTAGCACTATAACGTTCTTCTTTCCTTAGATTTCATCTGCTTTCATGCTGTTGTAGTTTGAAATATCACTTCTGAATATGGAGAAATTGTATCAGTTGGTGTATGGAAGAGAACTGATGTGCGTTGCTTGCTGTTCAAATGCAACATCTAAAACAATAACAAATGATTCATGTAATTAATGGTGTTAATTAGAAGGAATAATAAAACAAAGGGGGTATAAAATGGTGGCTGGAACTAATCGGCGATGGAGCAGAAGGAAGATGTTGGATATATTTTAGTCATCGACCTTTATTTCATTCATTCACGCGATCAAACTTGGGTGAGATTCACACTTTGTGCCAAGTCAGCGTGAGGTGCTCAATAGGCACAGTTGGAATATAGTTGGAGTGTCTAATACGTCACTGCTGTAATTGAGGTGTCTAAATGGAAAATAGTGACAAGTTTAAGGGGATGACTATGTATTTGGCCTAATTAAAACCTAGGCTAGACCTATCATCATCGGGAATCTGGAACCAAAATGTGATTTTTTTGGTCTCAAAATACGCAAATAAGTGTTAAAAAAAAAGTTATCAAACTATATATAATGCCACAAATAGTGGCGCTATACAGTAACGTTAACTGCACCGTTACTGTATAGCGCCACTATTTGTGGCGCTATACATAGTAAAGATGACACACCTTACATAGCGCCATTAATAGTGGCGCTATACCCCTTATTACCATCACACATAGCGCCATTAATAGTGGCGCTATACCCCTTAATACAAATCCTCCCGTCTTCTTCTTCTTCGTTTCATCTCCCTCATTTCTTACTCCCTTCTGGTCCCCCCCCTCCCCGATTCGGCCCCAATTTAAAAAAAAAATAAAAATTTGGGTCCCCCCATCACATAAAAGTTGAATATTGGTGGTCCCACTGTCGAGTAGAGCTTCGTGTTATTGTGGATTCACTCTTCCGGAGTCAAAATTTCGATCTATTTACATTCCGAAAATTCTAAATCGAGGTATTTCGATTTATTTTACGTTGAAACTTTTATAACAATGCATATTACTTGATTTGTATGTGTTCTATTTCGGTTTGTGTTTATTTTTTCCGAAACTAACATGTTAAATTTTATCCGGATTGAATTTTAGTGTTGTATAAAAATATGTAAATTAGTCTAAAAAATGTGTTTGTTAATATCCTCATGTATATTTATGTGTTTTTATGCCGTTTAGTTTAGATTATTTTTTAGCGTAGTAAAATGTAGATCTTTTTAGCGTAGTAAAACGTAGACCCTTTTAGCGTAGTAAAATTTAGAGCCTTGTAGCGTAGTATTGTGTAGTAATTGTTTAATTATCTTATATTCTAGCACGAAACCCATAATTATAAAAAATTTTTATATATATATATATATATATATATATATATATATATATATATATATATATATATATATAATTCTTACAATTAATTTATTAAAAAATATGAATAAAAATTATAAAAAAAACATAAAATTATTAATGATAGTTTGGTACTACTGGGCCTCAAAAAATCTAGCACGAAACCCATAATTATAAAAATTATATATATATATATATATATATATATATATATATATATATATATATATATATATATATATAATTTTTACAATTAAGTTATTAAAAAATAAGAATAAAAATTATTAAAAAAACATAAAATTATTAATGATAGTTTGGTACCACTGGGCTTCAGAAAATCTAGCACGAAACCCATAATTATAAAAATTATATATATATATATAATTTTTACAATTAAGTTATTAAAAAATATGAATAAAAATTATTAAAAAAACATAAAATTATTAATGATAGTTTGGTACCACTGGGCCTCAGAAAATCTAGCACGAAACCCATAAGTATATATATAATTTTTACAATTAAGTTGTTAAAAAATATGAATTTAAATTATAAAAAAACACATAAATTTTAATGATAGTTATTAAAAATTATGAATTTTCAGTTGACGACATGGATGCACCTATACATCCCGGCCCTCGGACGTCGGAGCTACTACCCCTACAGCCCCAGCATAGATCCGAGCATATATGGGGGGAGAGTTGCTTACGCAGACTTTTCGGGGCAGGAGAGTGGATTTATTGTGGGAGTTTTTGACTCCTCCCCGCGTTCTACATCCCCGTGTGGTCCATCACCTGGAGTAGATGGGATTATATAGGATCATTAGCATTGGCCGGATACAACTCGACTATGCTTTGATCACGGTGTTGATTGAGCGGTGGCGACCGGAGACGCACACTTTCCATCTGCCCATCGGCGAAGCCACCATCACACTCCAGGACGTCGAGATTTTATATGGCCTGTCCACTGATGGCTTGCCAGTTTTACTGCCTGGGAATATGAGATATTTTAATCGGGCTTCATATATGGATATGCTGCACAGGCTCACGGGCTTCAGGTCCGAGGACCCAGATGTAGCAATTGGGAGCAGTCGTATGCAATTGGTCCCCATTAGAGACCACTTGGTGCAGATCCACGATACTATCACCGACAACTCAACGAAGGTGGATGTGGAGCAATATACGAGGCTGTTGTTGCTCCTTCTATTTGGGGGGAGGGGTCTTGTTCCCGAACACTTCGGGGAACCTAGTGAGCCTCCGTTTTCTGCATCATATTGCTGACTTCGATGATACAGTCAGCTACAGCTGGGGTGGTGCTGTCCTATCATTTTTGTACAGGCAGATGTGCCGGGCATCCATGGGCACACAGAGAGACGTTTCTGGCTTTCTGCCACTTCTACAGGTGACAACTTATTCAAATAATATGTCCTTTAGTTACAATTCTACCTAGTTATAGTTAATCTTTACGTCAACTTTGTATGTTAGGTTTGGGTGTGGGAGCGATTTCTGCAGCTTCGGCCACCTCTACCACAACTACCGGCTAATGTACATATTCCTGATCTCCCTCTAGCTTGTAGGTGGGTATTGCGTCGTAGACTTGCACGAGAGTATCATGGCCATCATAATCTCCCCTTCTGTAGGGATGTGTTGGATTTTCTGGAGGACGCACAGGTGAATATCTAACTAAACTTACCAATTATTGTTTAACTAGGTGTTGCGCATACTAACGGTTTGTGTTATTATTTGATAGTTCATCTGGACGCCGTACAACGAAGAGCTGATAGGTACCCTGCCAGCGTATTGCACGCACGACCGCCATATTTGGAGGGCTTCCGTCCCTCTCACGTGCCTCGATATTGTTGAGCATCATGCCTCAGAGCGAGTATTTTGTCAGTTTGGATTTCCGCAGCCTATACCGACTCGGCCTGCATGGGATCCTTTACATTATGAGAGGGATGATCGGATAAGGGTGGACGACACATTTATTGATTGGCTGACAGCGCAGTTGGGTATTTGGGACAGCCGAGGGGACTTGACCCCAGCTCCGCAACACTTTCCTATCGAAGTTTATATGGCATGGTACCGGACTGTTTCCCGACTTTTTATCGGGAACCCAGTTCATCAGGTAGATGGTCGGTGCGTCTCATACGCCGGGAGACATGAGGCTCTGGTATGTTTTCTGTTATTATCAATTACATTAATAGTAATTTCAAGTCAAATACGTAGTTTAAATTAAAAATTTTGTGCAGGCGATTGGATTGCATACCGTATATCGTATGGGGCAGCAGATGCAGAGTTATGTCCACGATCCTGTGCTCATGAAGGACTATAGTCGTCGCTTAATGGATGTGGCTGCCCAGACACTGCAGCGAGGCCGATCGGATCAGCATTTGGCACACCAGCCATATTATGTTGACCCAGCCACGTACCAGCAAGGTCGTGGTATGCCACGGGGTGGTGGCCGACGAGCTGCTGCTGCTCCACGACAACCTGCTGGTGTTGGACGACGCGGTCGTGGGCGGAGAAGAGGTCCCCAGCAAGGGGGCTTTGAGGCTCCTGCTGATGATGTTGCTGCTGATATGGGAGGTGGCATGCATGAGACCGACATGCCGTCTTACAACCTTGGCATTTATGACACTCCAGGGACGTCGCAGTTGACCCCATCGGGTCAATTCTTGATCACGGTCTCGGATTTTCAAGGAGTGGAGTTGGGTAGATATTTCAACAAAAATATAAGCTACTAAATTAATAAATACTGTATATATGGCTGTAGCTTTTCACTTACAAGTCGTAATGTGATGACATTCCATGATGGACGTTTTCAGTTAGGTGATGACTACCGGATGGACTACTTGTAAAATTCATATCCGGCCTGTACCCCCTATTAAATAAATGAGCGTTAAAATTAATTCAATACGCCAAAAATATACATAATTAACACAAATGAAAATTGAAGTTTACCACTCTTCTTGTGAATTATGGAAAGCAGGGTATAAATTATTTTCTCGCTGCTCATTCGCCGACGGTGATAAATTTAAATCAAGAAAAAATCTTTCATCCGGAACATGTCCGGCAAAAACTGATCCAGAATAACCACCCGATGACTGGGGGTTATCTCTACTACGCACAACCTCATTTTTTGGAACGTCTTCGACCTTCACGTACATCTCCAACATTGTGATTACAAGAAATTCCCGGCATTCGTCCGGAGTCCTCAGGAAATCACTCAAAGTGTCATCATCGTCGATGTTAAACTCTGAGTAAAAAGCAACCCCTTGCGGCGTAACGGAATACGGATATCTTCCGGTTACTTTGAGTATCACTGAACGTTTTCTCACACTCATTTTTTTGCATAACAACGATATCAATGTTTCGTACTCCATTGAAAGTGGCAATTTAATATTACACTTAGCAGGTAAACTGTAGCCCACAGAGTTATTCTCCATCACAACCTCACCCCCCCCCAATATAATGATACTCTTATTCTACGTTCTTCAGACATAATGAAAAAATGCTGGAGAATTTAACAACAATAGAAACCAACAAAAGTTAAAATAAATTTTTGAATGAAGTTGTGGCGATTCTACGATGTTTATATAGGAAATGGCTAGCCGGGGGGGGGGGGAGGGTTGTATATAGCGGCACAAAAAGTGGCTTTATACGCTTTTAAATTATTGAACCCAGAAATTATTGGTGGGTTCAGATAATAAGGGGTATAGCGCCACTATTAATGGCGTTATATAAGGTGTGTCAGCTTTACTATGTATAGCGCCACAACAGTAACGGTGCAGTTAATGTTACTGTATAGCGCCACTATTTGTGGCATTATATATAGTTTGATAACTTTTTTTAACACTTATTTGCGTATTTTGAATAAAAAAAAAATCACATTTTGGTTCCGGATTCTCATATCGGACCTTACTCTTTTTGGACTCTGAGAAATCTGCCGTTTTACACAGACCCCCTCCCTGCTCTTCATCTTCTTGAAGAACCAAAATAGAGAACAGACCCTCATGAAGAAAACGGCCGCATCTTCTTCTCTTCATCTTAACACACGGATCCCCCCATTTTCCAAACCGAGCAGCACCCTTAACTCTTTTCTTCCTCTGCAACAAGCGAACAGAGCCTCACCCCCATCTCCCTTGGCGAGCTTCAGCCATCCCTCCGATTTTATGCCTTCAACGATACACCAAAATAGAAATCAGTAGCAGCCGCATCACCTAGCTGGAGTCACGAATAGGAGTCAAAACTACAAAGGATGCTGTTGCTCGTTCTTTAACCCCTCAATTCCACCTGGCCCTATCTCACCGAATCAGACGATATACACACAGTAACATACATCAGAGAGGGTGAGAGACAGTGTCATTTTTTCGCTTCCATTTTCACTGGTTGGCTTCAATTTCTCCTGGGATTTGGAATAACTTTAAAGCTGTTGGAACGGTTTGATTGTGAGCTCGTTGTTGTTTGTTGGCTGGGGTTTCAATTTTTTCTGATTTGTCAAGTTTCAGCTCTTGAGTGTGCTTCTAGGTATGTTGAAATCCTTCTTGTATTTCTCTTGAATGTGTTAATGAAGAAATGAAAAACCTGTTGTAGGCATTTTTGACTTCATGTGTTCATATTCAATTGATTATCTAGTAAGACTTCGGTTTAGCTGTTATAGCATGTGATTCAAATGACAAATCTAGTCCATAATGAATCTGATTTTCTTTGGTTGTTTTATGTAATTCATGATATTAAGAGTTGACTAAACTAGAGTATGACATGAAAATCAGCTGAGTTACATGGTTCTGAAAATAAAAGTATGGGTTACAATTTGGATATTGATGCTGAACGGTCACTGTAATCTTCTGATTCATGTTTGGAGCTGCTTGGTATTTAGAATTTATTAGCTCAAATATAAGGTCCTTCTTACTCACAGTAACAGACTAAGATTTTGATACAACAATTGAGATTGTGATTCAAAGTTTGTACATGTAAAGAAAAGAAATATTCTTCAAATTTCTAAGGTAGCAACGTCATGATATCTTTTTGCGTAAACTTTGTTGTAAACGTAGAATAAGCATCCCTGTTTCATTAGGTTAATGTGGATTGATTATTTAGGCCATTATTTAAGTCTTGATCATGTTTTTTTAATTTAATTCATTTTTAGTTCACTGATAATGAAGGCTTGTCCCATTTAATAGCTAAAAAATGCAAATCTGACCTTAAAACTTGTCGAGGTTGCTGTTGCTTGGTGGAATTTTAGTTGTTCATGGTTCCAATATTTATCTATCTCAATAAAAGCTTGTAAGCGATTAATAAATCATTACGATTACGTGTACGGTTCCCATGGCATGGTCGTGATACCTAATTTCAAATTAATTTTAAATATGAACATTCGTAGTTCGCTTTAGTTGAGTACAATCCTTTAAAATAAATTGAGGCGTGTCATACACAAATAAATTCCATAATCTATGGCCCTCACATTAATGCAAAAACTAATACTTTGAACATCCGTAGTTTGTTTTAGGCGCGTTTTATAATAAACCATTGTGACTATGGGTACGGTTTCCGTGGTATAGTCATGATACCTGATTCCCAAATTCGGGTGTGCATTTCATGTGACCCGATCGTAACAACTTTGAATATTAATAAAAAATAAACATGTCGCGAATCGCGGGTGCATTTCATGTAGCGTGGTTTGCGGTGTGTTCCAAAACAGCAAGTGTACGACAATCGTAACTTGTTCAAGAAGTAATTCCATAAATCCTAAAAAGCGGGTTAAATAATTAAAAAGCGGTTATAAAGCTAAAAATACACAATAGGTTTAAAACATGTAGTAAATCAGATAATAGGCTAATATTAATATTTTAAGCGACCGTGCTAGAACCACGGAATCCGGGAATGCCTAACAGCTTCTCCCGAGTTAATAACATTCCTTACTTAGAATTTTTGGTTCGCCGGCTTTTAAAATAAAGTTGAAATTTCCTTGATTTGGGATTTTAAAATAAACCGGTGACTTGTGACACAAAATAAATTATTCCAAGTGGCGACTCTGATAAATTAAATTAAATAATCTCATTTCGATTAATGTCACTTTAGTTGGAAAAAATCTCTTATATCCGCCCCTCGGGCTGGTAAAAAGGAGGTGTGACAGCTCTGACGACTCTGTTGGGGATCATAACCCAGAACCTCTGGTTCAGGGTTCAAGAATTCGAGCTTAGAATAACTGTTATACTTGGCTTTATTTATTATCTGATATTTATATGATTGGGCCTAATGTGCTAAATACCGTTTTTTATCGCTTTGATATTTTTTGGACTGTATATAAACTGTTATGAAACCCTTCTTCTCCCTGAGTCTTCTAAATCATCTAGGAAGTGTGCACTTTGTGTGACTTCTTTTCTGTTAGAGTCATATCCCAATTTTTGAACGAGGTTTAGATATGTTGCAAAGCCGGTGAAGCTTCTGTATTCCCGGTACGCTGCCCCCTTTCGGCTCGAGCTGTCCGCTCGGGTAAGTCAGGTCTAGAACAATACACCCAAGTTCTAAACCTAGAATAACATAGCCTCATACTGGATCCCTAGTAAGAACGTTTGTTTGCATCACGTGCATTTGACTTTGGGGACTCAACACAAGGGTTGGGTCCGTCTAGGACAGGTGTACCCAAATTAAAATCACCATCCTAATGTATTTTACGTGCTACTTGCGCATCTGTTTGTTTCGGCTTGCATGTTGGCCGACTTCTAGAATAGGGAAAGAGAATCAAAAAAAGAAAAAAGAAAAAAAAAATCAAAAAAAGTGAGAGGTAAGTATTCAAGTGTCTGAGTCTTTGCCGGATAACTAGAATAACCATTGAAGGAATCATATGCCAGTGGTGCATTAAAAGATGACTGTCCCATGAGAGTGCCCTGATTAATTGGAGCACTACGAGTATTTTGAAATTGTTTCCATGTCCCTGCTAATACCGAAATGTAGAATTATTATGGACACAGGAATATCGAAAGTCCCAGCATCTTCCTATACAAATCTCAGCTCTTACTCATATACAAGTTTCAGAGAACCTTTGAATACCACATAAATACATCTCAGGCCAAAACTGATATGACACATGACCCCACAATTTGATCGTTGATAGTGGACTCCCTTCACTTAGCACGAAGCCATATGAAACATTCCGATGATTCACAATACTAACCTTTATCGCTCGTACGACACCGGTTATAAGACACCTCAAGCTATTTATTTGGCGCATGTCATCCTCGTGACAATTAAACTCGCTTCCTCCAATGTCTTGGCTTGCTAATATGTACCCTCCGCCAAATAGAAATCCCATACAAACCACATTATCTCTAATACCACCAACTATCTTCGGATTTACATCCACCTCATGACCATGACACGATTGTGATGATTAGGCAACTAATTAAACCCTCTTAAGATATTACTTATCAACCAAATGTCAGAATCTGATGCACCCCCATGCGCACAACTGAAATATCTTTTTGCGCTTCCATATCTTCAATTATGAACGACACGTGGTAACAATGGTTGAGTAGCCCTGGCTCTCTTATAACCTTTTACGGTATCACAAACCATTGGCGTAGTGCGCAATTCCATACATGAGTGGATGCAAAAGAACATAAGATATATGCTTCAAGCTGAATAAATGTTGAATAAAGAACATAAGATATAAGGAATGAATGAAGTGGAAATTTTTCCTACTAGTTCTGTAGCCTCTCGAAGATAAGTACAGACATCTCCGTACCGATCCGCAAGACTCTACTAAACTCGCTTATGACTTGTAGCACCTATGAACCTAGAGCTCTAATACCAACTTGTCACGACCCAAAAATCCCTCCAAAGAAGTCGTGATGGCACCTAGTTTCTGAACCAGGTAAGCCTAACATTTACTGTAATAATATGGGTATTTACTAACTTTAAATTAAATTACTCTGAACAAAATACAATTCCCAAAATCGGTAGTACAAGTAATAAGCTTTTTCTAAGAGTTATACACAATAAGTACATCACTGTTCCGAACAAAAGGAACATATGGAAATAAGTACAATTGAAAATGACTCCGAGGACCGCGAAGGCTGCAACAGGTTTATCTCGAGTCTCCACAGCAACGAACAACTACTATTGATCAAATACCTGGATCTGTACACAAAAATGTACAGAAGTGTAGTATCAGCACAACCGACTCTATGTGCTAGTAAGTGCCTAGCCTAACCTCGGCGAAGTAGTGACGAGGCTAGGACCAGACTACCGAATAAACCTGTGCCATATAGCGTACAAAAATAATAGGAAGCAGATAACAACGATGGCAACAATGATCAACCAGTGAGATAAATAGCAGGCAACAAGAACACCATAAATGTTTCTCAACAAATAATAAATACAAGTGCAATCAATTAATCAAGTCCTTCAAATATAAATCTTTCGCCTATAAATCCTTCAAGTAATAATCTCTAAGATAATATGCTTTTCAATAAATATATTTTGAATATATTTCCTTCAAATAGATATCTTTCAGATAAGCATCTTTCGAATATAATTCTTTCGAGTAAAGGTCACCTTGTGACACCTCACTTCATAATCATAAATAATATAGGTCTCGGCCCACTTTCAAAATTTCACAGCACCTCGTGCCCATATTTATGTCACAACCGCACGGACAGATCACGTACCATTAAATAAAATCATAATATTTTCCCCGGCACCTTGTGCCCACATATTTCTGTCTCACATTGCACCACAATATTCTCATGTTACTCAGCTCATAGGTTCCATAACCCAATACAATTAAGAATGTTCAAGGAGCATCATTCACTTAACATAAAGTAGAGTACAACTTCCAACCAATTTAGGAAATCAACAAGAAAAGATGAAGTTATTTTTAGAAATCATTTGATAAAGAGAATACCATTTTCAATTGAAGTACAATATCGAAGGAATCATTACCTTTAATACGAAAATTAATAAATCAAACCATAGTAGAAATTCCTTTTTTTTAAAGTAAAGTACAACCTCAAACGGTTTAAGGAAACTTTAGTCGAGAAATCAATTGAGCTAAGAATGTAAGAATTCTTGAAATTTGAAGTATTGAACATATTGAAATAATAAGGCGAAGTATTATAAACACTATGGATTCCAACACAAAGGATTACAACAGTAAAGTGATCTAAACAGTTAATACACTTGATTTGTTAATAACAAGTAAACACAATAAACAGAAAGTACACGTCATCACCCTTCGGGCTTTAACACTCTCTCACCAAGATAATACACGGCATCACCCTTCGTGCACGATCCCATAATATCATAAATAAGTGGACGGCGTGCCACACGATCCCATAATATCATATATAAGTGGACGGCGTGCCACACGATCCCATAATATCATATATAAGTGGACGGCGTGCCACACGATCCCATAATATCATATATAAGTGGACGGCGTGCCACACGATCCCATGATATCATATATAATATCTGACTTCATATAGTAGGCCCCTTCAGGGGAGGATAACAACTCAATACCTTTAACCCGACATGGGTACAACTAACAGCCCAAAATATCCCGACAAGGGAGAGTATATATATCAGTCTACACATCCCGGCAAGGGAGTACTCACAACACATTATCTTTTTAAATCACTTCTTCCTCAACTAAGACATTCATGTTCGAGCTAACGCTCCAAAAGTAACCAATCACAATTCCACCTCAATCGTTCACATTATATGAAACTCATCAAGTAAACAAGGAGATTGTGTCACATTATTCGAATTAAAAGCAATTAAGACCCACGGTCATGCTAGACTCCGGTGCATAGATAACCGTCACCATGCCTATACACCGTACTCCACGTTAGCAAGTAGCAAATAACATCCTAATCCTATTCCCTCAAGCCGAAGTTAGAACAAACACTTACCTCGAACTTCCACGGCCAACTCAAGCCTTTGCCTCGCGAATTCGTGTCCGAAATTCTCAAATCTAGTCATAAACAATTCGATTCAGTCAATAAAAATTATAAGAATTAATTATATATGAATTTCTACATTTTCCATTAAAATCCGAAATTTAACTCAAAATTGCCCGTGGGGCCCACGTCTCAGAATCCAACGAAAGTAGCAAAATATGAACACCCATTCAACCACGAGTCCAACCATACCAAAATTATCCAATTCCGATATCATTTGGTTTTTCAAATCATCATTTTACATTTTTGAAAGGTTCCACAATTTTCTTCCCAAATTCCATCTCAAATCACGAATTAAATGATGAATTCAGTGATAGATTCATGTACTCTAACCAAATCTGAGTTAGAATCACTTACCCCGACCAATTTCTTGGAAAACCTTCGAAAAATCGCCAAAATCCGAGCTCTCTAGGTCAAAATATCAAATAAAACCCAAAACCTCGTATTTATAGAGTACCCCTCGGATTCCAACACCGCTGACCGCACAAAAATGACCGCGGTCCGCGCAAAACCAGCGGGGTCCGCGCAAAAACGACTGCGGCCGCACAGGTCTTGCTCTGCAGGGATAGACTTTAGTATTTTTGGCCATAACTTTTGCTACATATGTCCAAATTGCGATGTCTTTACCTTTCTGGAAACTAGACACAAAGGGCTACAACTTCCGTTTTTGAATCACCTCAAAATTCCTTGTGGATCAAAAGATATGAGCTTCCGAAGTAGGACCAGTAACCTGCAGTGTTCAGTGACCGAGGCCGCGCCCACTTTGACGCGGTCAGCGCTAGGCCAGCGCGCCCAGCGCGAAAAGGAGCGCGGTCCGCGCCACAACTGCTGCCCCCTCCATTTTCTAAGTTCCGGAGTGTCTGTACTCGCTCAAAACTCACCCGAACCACACCCGAGGCCCCCGGGACCTCAACCAAAAGCACCAACGTATCCTAAAACATTTTTCAACCTCGTTCCAATCATCAAAACACTTCAACAACACCAAAAACCATCAAATTACCTCAAATTCGAGCCTAAGTTCTTCTAAAACTTCCAAAACACGCATTCGATAAAAAACCCAACCAAATCACGTCCGAATGACATGAAATTTTGCACACATATCCCAAATCACTTAACGGAGCTACAACAACTCTCGAAATTCCATTTCGACCCTCAGATCAAAATCTCACCTATCAACCAGAATTCGCCAAAATACTAACTTCGCCAATTCAAGCCTAATTCTACACCGTACCTCCGAAACCACTTCTGATCACTCTCCTAAGTCACAAATCACCTTCCGAAGCTAACCGAACTATCGGAACTCACATCCGAACCCTCTAACACATAAGTCAACATCCGGTTGACTTTTCCAACTTAAACCTCAAAATATTCTTTATATTTAACTTCGAATCTTCCGAAAACCAAACTCGACCTTACATGCGAGTCATAATACATATTACGAAGCTGATCGAGATCTTAAGTCGTTGAACGAGGCGTTAATTCTTAAAACGACAAGTCGGGTCGTTACAAGGAATGTCTTTTTTCTTAATCTTGTCGTTTTCCTCATTCTCTTTTTAGTTCTGTTAAATGCAGATTTCAATAACATGACATGCTTGCGGACTTCATGCCTAGATCCTAAAACAATGTCAGATTTTGAAATAATGAATCAAGAATTAGATTGCAATGAAGATAAGTTTAAGGAAATAAAACAAAGAGTTGGAACAACTGAAGGAAGATTGGCTTCAGTTTGGAAATGTCCGTACATTGCAACAAGAGTACTGCCAAAAGAGTGCGTTGTATTTGGGACACATCGAATGAAATGTCCCTGTAACAACTGTCAATGCAAATGCAGCCAAAAGGTACTATGTTTGATCCTCCATATAGTATTAATATTCTCCGGTTGGGATGGGGAAGGCTTTCATTCTCGCTACCCAAACACTATCAACCGTTTGCAAATCTTACGAGCCGGTTACTCTTCTTTGATTACCCTCTTTGGAACCTAAAGTGTTATTAAAAAAAAGTTTTAAAAGAAAAAAGAAAAAAAAGATGGAAGAAAAAAACAAAGAAAATGATGAAAAAAAGAGGAAAAGAAAAACGAAAAGAAAACAAAACAGAAGAAAAAAAAAGGTTTCCTGAACTACGTTCGACTTGATTCCGAAAGGACGTAGACAGCCTCTCTCTAGGGTTCAGTCACACCAAAACAAAAAATTCAAATTCCCCCAAAAGTGAAACTGGGGCAGATGTTATAATGGTTCGGCGATGATCCCGCCTGAATGGTTCCAAAGTTGTAATTCAGTCCAAATCATCTTTACCCAAATCCTTTCAAGTCCTTCCGTTCAATCGGTGAGAATGTCCAAGGATCGGAGAATGCAACTACTTGAATCCGATGAAACTAAGTGTGATAAATAAAATGAGAGAGTTTTATTGGTGAAAACCCACACAGGTACCGTAAGGCGATGGTAAGCAGAGAAATTGAAAATGAGAGTCTTGTTAGTGAGAACTCGCAAGAGCATTATAAGGCGGTGGTGAGAAGAGAAATGAGAGTGGCCATCTAGTGAAACTCCGCAAAGGGCGGCACTGATCGAAAAGAAGATCCTCACAACCATCGGAATTGATAGAGTCCTGACAAGGTTTCTCGATTTTGAGGCAAAGATTGTGACAAATTTTTGAGAATCGGACGGTTTACACAAATCAGGCATCCAGTCCAAAAGGCATTCCATGTTCATTGAAGTCCGATGTACCTTGGATAAGTCCTTCTTTCCTTTCCCCGAAAGGGACACTACTTGTTTTAAACTCATTCTCCATTCCATTATTTGTTTTATTTGAATCTCTTTCGGTCTAACTCTATTCCAAAACTGAGACAAAGAAGGGATGACAAGACTGATTTACAAGGTTCTCATTTGACACGAGCTAACGTGCAATAAGGCACCCAGCCTCGTCAGGGGCATCAAGTCGACTCCGACTGGCCATGGCGGCTGATGTTTTGAAATTAAAAACTCTTGGAAGTTGAAAAAGTTGAGTCCCATGTGGCTAACCGTCTCGGCAAAGATTTGAAAAAAGCCAAGGTACCGTTAAATGCTCTGAAATTGAAGTTGGAAGAAAGAAGCCAGAAAAGAAAGACCCACAAAGGAAAAGTAAAGTTAGAAAAGGTTAAGTCCCACGCGACTAACCGTTGCAGCAAGTTTGAGGAGCCAAAAGTTCTCAAAAGCTCCGAAGAAAAAAAAACAAAAAAAAGAAAAAAAAAGAAAAAACAACAAGTCAAAAGTAAAAGGCCTACGAAGGCAAAATAAAGTCGAAAAGGTTGAGTTCCACCGACCAACCGTCATGGCAAAATCTGGAAAAAACCAGAAGTTCTCAGGGCCTAAAATGAAATCAGTCCCCAGAAAACGAGTAGTTGCAATTGAGATCTTCATCAAAGAAGCCGGGCTGAGATCAAGTGATTGAAACAATCAAGACCACAAAACCAACTACCGTTTCAAACTAACAATTGTTCTTTGTTTGAAAACATGAAACAGGTGCAATCCAAAGCAACCTTGCAAGAAGCAGGTGCAACCAAAGAGAAACTACGCAAGGGCTAGAAACAACTTTGTAGCAATAATCCATAAAGGGAAGTCTCCTCCAAAATTCTTTCCCGCATTTACTCATTCTATGAGAAAAAAGAAACAAAAAGAAAAAAAAGAGGTAAGATATAGGGTCCCCAATCTCTAGTTACTTTTTTCCAACATAGGGTCTCCACTCCCTAGTTGATTTTATTTTAAACATAGGGTCTCCACTTCTTAGTCTGCTTTTCCAACATAAGGTCTCCACTCCCTAGTTGAAGTTATTTTAGACATAGGGTCACCACTCCCTAGTCGTTTTTCCAACATAGGGTCTCCACTCCCTAGTTGATTTTATTTTAGACATAGGGTCTCCATTCCCTAGTCTGCTTTTCCAACATAGGATCTCCACTCCCTAGTTGATTTTATTGACATAAGGTCTCCACTCCCTAGTCGCTTTTCCAACATATGGTCTCCACCCCCTGGTTGATTTTATTTTAGACATAGGGACTCCACTCCCTGGTCTGCTTTTCCAACATAGGGTCTCCACTCCCTAGTTGAGCTTATTTTAGATATAGGGTCTCCACTCCCTAGTCACATTTCCAACATAGGGTCTCCACTCCCTAGTTGATTTTATTTTAGGCATAGGGTCTTTACTCCCTAGTCGCTTTTCCAACATAGTTGGTTTTATTTTAGGCATATGGTTTTCACTCCCTAGTCGCTTTTCCAACATAGGGTCTCCACTCTCTAGTTGAAGTTATTTTCCAACATAGGGTCTCCACTCCCTAGTCTCTTTTCCAACATAGGGTCTCCACTCCCTGGCTGATTTCATTATAGATATAGGGCTCAACTCCCTAATCTCTTTTCCCAAAGGATACTCAATCCTGACTTTTATTGCTTTCAATAAAGAAGTAGTTTAGAATTTTGTTACAATAACTCACGAAATTTTCTTAATGAAAACTGGGGCAGAACAATTTCGCTCGTTTGTTTGTTTGGGTGTCCGAGCAGGTTTTACCTCGAGGCACAGGGTTCGAGATGACCAAAAGAAGTAGTCTCAATCCAGAATAAAAGACAAAAGAAGAAAAAGAAAAAAAAAGTGAACTCAAAGTGCAGAAGCGGAGAAAAGATGTGAACTGCTCAAGACGTAATTGAAGTCACAAGCTTTGCATATCCCGCCTTGATCCAAGAAGTGGAAAAAGGAATGAACCAGCACCTGCAGCTAACAAGCGTCAAGATTCAGATCAGAGTTCGCATGAAGAACCAACCAAGACTCAAGATCAAGCTTCAGAAGACTCATAGATAGAAATCTTGTAACTCGTAGCTGGTAGGCTTAGTTAGTCTTTTTAATTTTGATTTTAATGTAATAACGGGACCGCGGACCAGAACTTCGACAAGACGAAACCTCACTCGGCTCTCCACCTCAGTACTCCATCACTCTTCCTAATTCTGAACTACACGTGGCCTGATTCCTTTATAGCCAAGGATATGTAGGCAACTCAGATACCAGGGCTCAGTCACATTCTCGTTTCTCTTAGCATTTGGTCTCTATAAATAAGGGCCGGGTCAAAAAATCTGTCTCGTCGTTCTTTGTTTGAAAACTCTTTGCGTTTCCAGTCAAAGAGGGGCAGTTGTAGACATGTGATTTTTGACCCTCCCTAAGATTTTACATATTTTAGCATGTATTTAGTTTAGGCCTAATATAGTTATTTCAACTAATTTTGACTCATTTACTTTATTTCGTCACAAAAATAAAAATTATAAAAAAATATTTTATTTTATGTACTTTTCATAAAGCTAAAAAATATACAAAAATAATACCTAATTTTTATTTTAATGTGATATTTAAAAATACTAAAAAATAAGTTTGTTTTAACGGTTAGTCTTATTTTTATAGTTATTTTTACTTAAGTAAGATTAATTAGTAAATGAGGTCGTATTTTTAGTCTCATCACCGAGAAAGAATAAATTTGGGCTCAAACAACCAATTTTTAGGCCTAATTTTCGGACCTAACCCATAATAACCTAATCCCAATACCCCTAAAACCCTAGACTTGGACTATTAAAAGACCACTAGACTCTAAAGATCTAGTGGCCTAAGAGACTCATCGGTCGCAAAACAAAAAATAGACCTCACACCCCCTATCTATCTTCTTCTTCTTCTTCAGCCATTTTCCATGGTTTTTTCCTAAACAAAGAACGAACTGGCCCTGTTCTTCAGCACAAGAAAATCGAAAAGAGACCCCTCTCCCTCGGCTGAAACTTAGCTTCTAGGCAGTCCAAAAACACCAGCTAAATCGACTCTAAAGGCAACTAAAACACGACCCCAAAACCCAGCGATAATCTGCTCGGAAACCACCAAAAATGCTGCCAGTTCACCCCTCGAAATAGCCACGAAATCAGCATTAAACCACCACAAATTTCTGCTCAAAACCGCCCCCAAAATGCAGTAATAGCAGTCAACAAACTACCATGAATCACCAGCCAAACTAGAATGTCGTCGGAAACCATTGCTAAAGTGAGGTTTTGTTCAAGGTCCTAATTGATAGCTTTTTCAAAGATTTCTATTTCGGGGGCTTCCATAGCGTTGTACGCAGAAGAAAAGAAATTAGCAATAAAGCTTTTATTCGGAAGTTGTCATACTGCGTTGCACGCAGCAGAAAAGAAATTAGCAATAAAGCTTTTATTCGGAAGTTGTCGTACTGTTCTTTTGGGCCTGGTGTGAGAAATCTTTTGGTACATCTATTGAGGTAAGGTCTTACCAATATTCCATATTTAAGCTCACTTGTTATGTTAAATTTAATCCTAAAATGGATTTGATATATTCTGAAATTGATTCAAGAATAGGATGTAAATCTGGTTCATTTTATATGTTAAACCACATGTGGTCAAGTTGAGCTTTTATTAATATTAAATCTTATGCACCAAATTCTAACTTTACACTAGAGTATTTGTCTCAATATTCTTTTGGACAAATCTATTGAATTAGATACGTGTTTATTAGTTTTAAAAAAATGATCTCATTAATATTTATAGAGCTAATTTAAAAGTATTCCATGAAAACTAGATCGGCATTGCAGTCTAATGGTTATAACTTGTGTATGTCAAGGATGCAAGGTCGGGCATTGATTGACCGGTTGTCGTTGTTGGACTAGAGTTCACTTGGACTCAATATTAAATTTATTTATTTGCCCATAAATGGATATTGAGCCAGAGTTACTTGTACTCACTAGTAGGCCCAAATCTTCTTGAATTTATTATGCTTAAATGGATTGGATGCTTAATGATTTATTTGGGCCAGGTTCATCTGAATTAAAGTCAGGCCCAAGTTCATTTAGAATTAATTTAGCTATTTGAATAATAGACAATATATGTCTCGGGTTAGAGTTCATTTGGACTCAACCTTTGTCGGGCCCCAAACATCAAAATCTGGGCTCGTTTGGCATTTAATAAATAAAGTTGTCACATCTAATTCAAATAAGTATCTCATGTGACATTGTACCTTTACACCTAGCTACATGATGTAGAATAGTTTAGAGATATAATCACATCTTTAGGTGCACTTCAAAATTACGCCTTAATAAATACTCGAAAAATGCTTTAGGCGCAATTAATTAACTATCATGACTATGGGTACGGTTCCCGTGGCATAGTCATGGTACATAATCCCCAATTTGGGTGTGCATTTCATGTAACCCTATCATAACAACTTCGAATATTAATAAAATACACATGTCGTGAATCGCGGATGCATTTCATGTAGCGTGGTTCGCGGCGTGTTCCAAAACAAACAAGTGCACGACAATCATAACTTGTTCAAGAAATAATTTCATAAAACCTAAAATGGGTTAAAATAATTGAAAGCGGTAATAAAGTTAAAAATGTACAATAGGTTTAAAACATGTAGTAAATCAGATAACTAGGCCAATTTTAATAGTTTAAGCGACCGTGCTAGAACCACGGAACCCGGGAATGCCTAACATCTTCTCCCGGGTTAACAGAATTCCTTACTTAGAATTTCTGGTTCGCAGACTTTTAAATAAAGTCGAAACGATTTGGGATTTTAAAATAAACCGATGACTTGGGACACCAAATAAATTATTCCAAGTGGCGACTCTGAAAAAATAAATAAAATAATCTCATATCGAATAATGTCACTTTAATTGGAAAAACTCCCTTATATCCGCCCTCGGGCGGTAAAAAAGGAGATGTGACTACCAACCTCTAGCTATTAGTCATACACTTACCAAAACTAGCCAACAAAAATTGAAAAATCAAATAATAGGGTTCTTTCTACCAAAGAATCTACCACAGTATAAGGAACAAAGTAAGAGACTCCAAGTAAGTAAACTAAATCATAGATACGAAAGTTTCCCTACAAAAAGGCTGACTTCAACAACCCATAAGGGACGGCTTGCCAAGCTACACAAACAGTTAATTTGTTTATAGTCGCAAAAATTTTCTTACAAAGGGGCTGGCTTCAACAACCCATAAGGGACGATTTGCCAAGCTATACAACTCAGAAAACTTTTGTACTATAACCAATGTTAGCTGTTTATAACTCAGAAAACTTTCGTACTACAATAAGCTAACTTTCAAAGAGTATTCTTACTCTATTTTCATACATGGACCGGCCTTTCCATCCATTCGAAAGAAAGAACAAGCGGGAAATTTAGAAAGCACTCATATGTAATATATTACAAAAGATTTACAAAGGTTACAATATGATTTTCCAACTGCTAGAAGGTCTCCTTTATATAGGACTAGGAGGTTATTACAAGACAAACTTACATAATAAAATAAACCTATCTTACATGGCAAACTTATCTACATGTGGGTCCTTCTTGGCATGTGAAGGACTTTAGGCAAAACAACTAAAAAGCTCCTGAAAACATGTGAAAGTGATGGAATATACATGGTGTAGCATGTGAAAGTATGAGGGAGCATGTGACTACATGTGAAAGTAGGGTGCTGCATGTAACGAAGCATGTGGAAGCATGTGAAAACAAGTGGAAGTGGGGCCCGGATAGTATGGGATGTGGAAATTTGTCTTGGCATGGGTAGATGATTTTTGAGGATTTTTTGGCGGGCAATATAGGATTATGGAGGGATTAGTAGGGATTTAGATAATTATCCTTCATTGATTCTAGGGTTGTTTTCCAGGCATCTTTTCAAAGACCTTGTGTAGTAATGTCTAGAACTTGACGGTCCTTCTTCGCTATGTTCTTTCTTCTTTGGATTGAGAGATGTAATCCGTAACTTTAATCTGGAAATGTCGTGGGTGATCTTTTCTCGGATGACTTCGTATGGAGTTTGATATTCTTTTGCTGCTTCCCGGACTCTTTCCCAGTGAGGATGAGTGTTGGTATAATTCTAGCTTGCCCAATCTTTTGGCCATATCTCTCTTGGGATGCACCTATTTTGCTGGAAAAGGATTCTTTGTGCGTCGCTATATTCTTCCTCCATTAATAAAATGGACACGAGAAATTTCCACCAGAATGATGCCTCTGCTTGCGCCTGGACTTTTTCATTAATGATCTTCACTGGCCTATGGAACATGAATATCTTTGCTGTGTAGGAATCGTTGAAACATTTCGTCCAATATCTTCTAGGCTTGAACCATAGTAAAAATACTTTAAGAGCCGGTGCAATGATATCAAAATCCTTGAAGACGTTGCATTTGAACTCCATGAAAATATAATATTGATGGCATATGTACCAGAAAAACCATAATAGTTCTTGTGGAAAATCCTTGGCTTGAGCTATGAATATATGGCAGAACGGATATTCTGGATTGACACCATAAGGCTTGAGAATGGATCCTCCATATTGCCGGAAAACTTGAAGCTCATAATAAGTTCTTCTTTCCATAATAATTGACGGATCAAAGGGATTCATGGGGTTGAACAACTCCGGTGGATGATCTGTTAGCTTTAATGAACTTGTTCCTGGTATATTTGAAAGCATGAAGACGTGGCTAATTAGCTCTTGCTTTGACTTCAGCTTTGCTGGGGAAAATCTTTTTTGAGAATTCTTCCGGTCGAGACAGAAAATCTGCGAAAATATTATCCTTTCCTTTCAGGTGTTTGACTTGAAACTTGTATGGAGAGAACCATTGAGCCCATCTGAGGATCTGAGGATTGTGAATAATTTTTGAATTTATCTGGATCATCTTTGGGAAGACTTTCATATCCATCTCTATAAGAAATTCTGTATGGATAAGGAAGAAATTGAATTTCTTGATTCCATTCTTTACTGCAAGAATTTTCTTGAAAGTGGAGTGATAATGTTGTTCGGCATCTTTGAACTTTCCACTGGCGTATCCATATATTTTCCTCTGGCCATCTTTTTCTTCAAATAGAACAACACTCCAATATTCATGACTGGCATCAGTTTGTTGTATCTTCTTTCCATCTGAAGGGATGTAGAGAGACTTGACATTTTTAGATATCTCCTTATTTTTCTGACTGCTTCATCCTGTTTCTCTCCCCTTGATGGAGCATTTTTCTCGAGCATTTCTGTGAGCGGTGAAATGTATGTAGAGATATTTAGGATGAAATCTCTTACATAATTTATTACACCCAAGAACTGTTGGATCTACTTTGTTGTGAAGTTGGTATCTGGAAATTTAGTAATTCCCGACATATACGTGGTCCTGGACTGTATTCCCCTTTGACAAAATGCATTCCGAGAAAATCGATCTCCTTTTGAGTAAGAACCATATTTTTTGCAGAAAGCATGATCCCGTACTGTGTTACCAATGCTTCAAATTGACGAAGCAAGTTGACATGTTCCTCCAATGTATCACTAAATAACAGGATGTCATCAATGTAAGCTAAGGAGTTATGAAGGATGGGTTGAAAGATTTTTATTATGGCTTTTTGGAATAAGGAGGGTGCAGTTTTCAACCGGAAAGGCATGACTTTCCATTGGAAGTGATGATCGGGGATGCAGTCCGTTTTGGGTCTTTTTTCAGGGTGAATTCCCAATTGCCAAAATACAGATTTTAAATCAAACTTGGAAAAATATTTGGCCTTGGCTAAGTTGGGAGAAAAGAGTGAGTTTATTTGGGATGGGGAATTTATCATCTTAAAGGAAATGGTTGAGTGACTGGTAATTAATGACTAACCTGAGTTTTCCTCTTTTCTGGTCAGCTCTTTTGTTGACATAAAATGTTTCACATGCCCATTGTGAATCCGACGGCTCTATTAGATCAAATTCCAGAAGTCTTCGCATTCTTTCTTTGCAAGCTGAAGATAATCTGGATTCATGCCTGAATGGCTGGCTTTTGTTGGATTGATATTTTCATTCTTCTTGAAAGGGAGCTTGATAAAAAAACTCTTCGTTTTTCTATAACAGGAATTTCCCTTTCTTCATGAAATCCTTGTGGGATTCAGCACATGAATGTTCAATGAGATTTTGCTCAATCTCTTTGATTTGTTCGTCGTTGGTGATTTGGAATAGCCTTGGAATCTCAGAATAAGGTCTGAACTGCTTTTTACAAGCTATCCCGTTAGCCTTGATCTGGAGTTGATCTCTAAGTTGTCTGTAAATGTCGAACCCAATAAGAAGATCCTTTCCTGGTACATCAGACCCTAGCAGCTTGGTTCTGTACTTCAATCCTGGAAAGAACTCAATTGTGACCGGGTGCTTTGTAACGACAGTTATGGTCAAGATTGTATTTGATGCAGTGTTGAAATCCTTAAAATGCGGCACCCATTGATCTTCAGGGAGAACAGTAGGATTTATGAGTGAAGAAGCAGCTCCGGTGTCGATGAAAGCAATAACTCGAGTTGGTTTATCCCATTTGGATGAATAAACTTTGAGTTCTACTTGAGGAACGGCTGCGAGAGCGTTGATCTCCTCTCGGGATACGATCACTGGTTCTGAAATTTGGTATTGATCATTGCCTTGATCTTCATAGATATCAAGAGAGAATAAAGTTTCTTCATTAGGTTCATCATCCACAGAGAATATGGATTCAAGGTCCTCTTCCTTTCCGAGATGTATACAGTGTAATCTTCAATCTCTTCAATGAATTTGACAGATCTTCTTGATTATGGATAATTTTTTGCGAAATGTCCAATCTTATGACAAATAAAACATCTGTTTTTCTTGTGAAAATTTCCTGGCTTTCTTCGTCTGAAATATTTTGCGCGTCTCTTGGTCCTTGATTTTCCATCTGGAATTCTTGGCCATCTGAACCTCCTGAATTCTCTCCGTCGCCTAGATGTATGGCAGGAACATCCTGATCCGGTGATTAGATCAGATTTGCGGCATGCTTTGTCAAGCGCTGGATTGTGATGGATAATTTACTTTAGGGCTGAGCGCTTTGTACAAATGTCATCCAATGCGACAAAAATAGCTTGTCTGATGTAACCAATTTGTGGGATTGTTATGGACTGAAACTTTTCTTCAATGAAGGTCATAGTTCGGCTTCCCAACAACTTTGGAAGGGAAAAGACAAAGGCTTGCTTCAGATTGATGTCTCTGCCGAGTTCAAAGTATATTTTTGCCAATTTTTGAAATTGTTTGTCAATGTCATTTCTGTCAAATGACACACACTTCATCTCGAAGAGTTGTCTTCGCATTTTCTCCTGTCTTTGGCTAGTATCTCCACAGAAAACTTCATGTAGGATCATGATGTTGAAGGCACGATCTTGAGAAGTAAGAAAAGTATTTTTGTCTTGAATTCCAAGTGAGTTCCACTAATCTCTTAGGATTCGTGAGAACCGTGAAGTGAGTTCTAACATGATGATATACTTTTCTTGTTCTACCAAATTTTTGGTCACCATCCAAGTATAGAAGTCTTGGATCCTTTGAGGCCATTTTGAAACCTTGACGTCATCTAAGGTGAAAGTGTGGAAGCCAGTTCCAACTGGTTTTGAAGCCATGGGCTCATATGTTCTTTCTGGGATTGGCTCATCTGTCATGCCTTGTTGTTCCTCATCTACTTTAGATACTTCTGGGTCTCTTGGCTGGTTTACAAATATTGGGGGATTGTCTTCTTCGGAAGAGTTCGTTGTGAATTCATTACTTGATTAAGAGCTATCTTCCATTGTTTCATCGTCTGATGAATTCAGAGATTCCGACCATGGAGTATCTTCTTCTGATATGTATCTTGGCTGTGAGACATAGAGGTCTGGAGCCTTCTGGTCAGAAATCACCAGATTTTCGAGGTTGGACCCTTTTGAAATTTCTCCTTGGTCTCGCCTTTTCTTGGTTTGTTTATGTGCTGTAAGGGCATCTTTCCTTTTCCAAACCATTTTTGCGATATCAAAATCATGTTCTTCTTTTAAGGGTTGGGTGAAAGAGATTGGATTTTGTGAGGTAGATGAAAAAGTTGAAAATGTGTAGTCTAATTTAGGTAGGGAATATGCTTGTGGAGACATAGGGGAAAATGTAGGTTTTGAGGGGAAAACTGGGATTTTTTGTGGCTCAAAGTGGTCATTTCTCAGAAGTTGAATTTGCTCTTTGATGGACTCCTTTTGTTGTTGTTGGAAGAATTGGAAAAGTGAAGTCCCTGGCGGACAAATCTCGTATTGTAAATTTGCCAATCTTAGTTCCAAGACTTTGATTAGTCCGGCATGGTGAGACGATGCCTGCTCCATCTTTTTCTCAATTGTTTCTAATTTGCTTATCATTTTGTTTTGTGTATGAGTGACGTTCTTTATGGTGTTGCCAATGTTGTTCAACACCTTATTTTGGCAGATGGAGTTTTCTGATTGCCAGTTCATTGTTGCTTCGATGTCACTTGTTGGGGGGTTTTTCTCCAGTAGGTAGCACTATGTTTTTCTTGGAAATTTTTGGAGCATGGCTTATACCCTCCTTTTCAAAAGGTTGCAGTGAAGGAAAGTCTTGGGTATGACTGGAGCTTGAAGGACTTAGCATGAATATCTGTGGTTGTGGGGGATTTGTGGTTTTTTGAGTTGGTGAAGTTTTAGGTTCAAGTGGCTTTTTGGATTCTGGGGTATGAGCTGATGGTGATTTGGGTTTAAGTATGGTTTCACTATCCTCCCAGCTTGGAGTGAATTTTTCTGGTAATTTTGTCCATTCTTGGGGTTTGTAACTGATAAGAAATTCATATTTACCTGGACGGCTTAATGAGCCAATTGAAGGATCTTTATTTTCATATTTGGCTCGAAATTATTTTTTAGTGGTTTCCCCCCTTTTCTTGGATTTTGGTTTGGTTTTGTTGAGGCTGAACCTTTCCCAATGACGCTGGTGGTGTTTATCTTATTCTCCAATTGGATCTTCCAAAGAGTCTTGACAGTCGCAATCAAGATCCCAAGGGCAGTGTCCGTAAAGGGGCATTTGAACCACCAAGTCCTTTTCCTTCTTTGTCAAAATTTTGACACCAGTCATGTTCTTCCATGATGCTTTGTATATTCCAAAAGAACTCTCCATCAGGTTCAGGGTTTGTATCTGTTGTATCTTTGGGTTGAATCATTTGGCAAGAGAAGATGATTTTATTGGGTTTTTTGAGATGTGAATGGTCAAAGCTTATGCAAACGGTTTTGTCATTTCTTTTGGTAAAAGTTGGTTCACCAGATTGTAGAGATTCCTCTGGTTCTCTTAACTTTTCATAATTTGTGATCTAGGAATCAGGAAGAATTTTGAGAAGTTTATCTCTGGAAATTTGTCTGGGTATTTGGGTGCACATGGTGTTTCCTTTGGTAGCATCAATATTTAGGAGTAAAACATTTTCTCCTCCGGGAAGGCAAAGATCCATGGCATGATTTTGGACTCGCCACGCCATTTGGTGATGAAGAGTGGCTTGGATGAAATCTTTGGCTTGAGGGGCTCCTTGGATTTGGACTTGGATTTTAAGAGATTCGGTTAAGTATGGATCATAAAGGGACATGTTGAAATTTGGAAAGATAGTTATGAAGACAGTCCCAACATTCAGGGTAACTTCGGTTAAGTATGTTTTGCGACACATGTATCACGCATGTATCCCACACAGGTATACATGGATATACATGTAATACACAATTGATACAAATATGATACATATGTGATACATAGTGTGATACACATATCATTTTTTTCATGTTCAGCTTTTACTTCATATTTTCAATTCAAACCACCTCAAAACTTCACCAAATCATCCCAAAACTGAGATTCAAGCTCCTTAAGTTGTGCCCAATCTATTCTAATAACACCCACTCAAAACAAAGCAAAAATTTGATTTTTTTTTGCTACAAATAGCTAATTTGGCTAATATTAGTAATATTTTATCAATTGACCAATTTTTGTAATGAGCTACTTATAAATGGACATAGCTGGTAATTTTCTATTATATTATGCATAATAATAGTCTTGTGGAGCACTTGCCGCCACTTAATGTGTATTTTATTTATCTGAGATGGGTCAATATGCTATCAGCAACAAATCCAAGATTTAATTCAGTACGTATCCTTGCACCACTAGTTCTTTGTGAAATAAGTTACTACTATGATTTTTAAACTTAGGGTAATTATATACGCCTAAATGATTTAGTTCAACTGAATATGAAGATATGCTTGTATATAATGAGATAAATATTGGTAGAGCGATTTTCAATAATGAATTTTGTCAATTAGTATGATCAATTAAAACTCATAACAACTTCAGCTCTAGTAATTTATTGTTGCCTAATGCTGCGGTTGGTGGCTATTAATTTGGTTTTGAATAGTTCTGTCGAACGTGTTTTAATTATGATAGGCATGTAGACGGTAGCAGCGTCGGCTAATTAATTGGGAAGTTCATGCATGGCTCTGCACAATTCAGGGGTATTTTAACGTGACTTGCCAAATTCAAGGTTTCTGCAGTTCCACGCACTTTCCCCCGTGCGCGCATGTTTCTTTTAGGATTTAAGTTACTCTATGTCCGTAATAAGTGATCATTTTATTTTTTTATTTTGGTCTAAAATGAGTGTCCATTTATATAAGTAACAATAAATTAATTTTGTTTTTTCAAAATTTGTTCTTATTTACATATTTCAATGTGTCAAGGTAACAACTAATTAAGTGTAATTTAATGAATATATTTTTTTAAGAGTTTGTATTTCCTTAATGAGTGTGTCAAAAGTAAATTAGTTATTTATTGCGGACCGGAGGGCAGTAGCAGAGCCAAAATTTTCGTTAAGGGATAATTAAAATACATAAAAGTAAACATACCAGGATATTAAGGGGAGTCAATACATAATATATATACATATAAATTTTTTTTTACCTACCTACACAGTGTATTTTTTTCGCGAAGGGGTGCCATTTAACACCCCTTCCTATAAGGTGGCTCCGCCACTGCCGGAGGGAGTATACTATAGTAATAATGCAAAAGATCTTCTTACATTAACAATACGTGTAATTTAATTTGTAAAAATTGATTAATTATATTTTAATCAAATTACCAATTAATATTTACTATAAAAATTTGCTTGTTCTTTACCTTATAAGTCACTTGACTGTATAAATATTTTATACACCCGCAGTACATATAATTGTTCTTACGTATGCATGGCCTCCCTATATAGATGCCCTCGTTTAAACATGTGAAATGTGTGTTGAAGAAGACATGCAGCTTCGACAATATTGAATCAAATACAATTTAAAGGATTTACATGAAATCCACTATTTGGCCAGTATTAGCAGGATCAACCGAAGTTTTATCAGACTCGGGAACTTTCGTCAAAGGTTTTTCTTTTAAAATATTTCCTTTGAGTGGTCAAGAGATATTTTGTTTAACAATGTCAATGTATATTGGTACTCCTCCAAATGTTTATCAGTATCACGGAAGGTTTTCCATTTTGCTACGCTTTATCCCGTAACAACCGAAAAAAGTATTTAAAAAATAAAGCAACTAATGAAACTTTTTTGGGGCATAATTAGACTACTTAAAAACTTCATCATCAATCACATGACAGGAAATATAAATTCTGACATATGAAATTGTAGGTTATCAGGTTGTTAAACACAATTTTGATTTTAGCTGGTGAAACAGTTACTAGACAAGTTTCAAGTGCACCTACTACAATAATAAATATTTTTACGTATTTAACAGTTAACTCAAGAAAAAAAATTAAGCTCAAATATGATTGCTGTATTTCTAGTCCAAAATAAGTTACTACAGTCGCTTGATGATAGCACGTCAAATCTAGGCTTGGGAAGAGGAGAAGAAATTTAGAAACTGAAAAAAGAGAGGAATATTGGGATTCAGTGGGCGCCATCTTTAAAATGAGAAATCACCGGACTCTTTTTCAACAAGATTCTGTGTTTGGTCAGGATTTGAGGAAACTTTAAATAGACATGTAAGAGAAATATTGGTTCTTGTGATATCGCTTCTAATTAATTTTAAACTGTAAGACATTATTCTACTATCATTATTAGTATTTGGCTACTTTTATTTTTTTTGGTCTTGATATTTTGATCCCTTTACAAATTCTAAGGAGTTCATCCAAGTATCTGAACTCGGTCAAAACTGGTTCTTAAACGCTCTAACTCCGTAAGTTGCTCACTCGTCATACAAGGAGGTTTAGTTTTTTAAAAGACTAGTTATGATCGAGTTCAGGTGTTTGGATGAAACCCTGTAGAGTAGGGGTGAAATGCCAATCGAAACAAGTGCAAGTAACAATTAGGCTATTCGGCTTTAAAATTATTTTTATATGTAATTATAATTTTTTAAAATATTCCAATGCATCTAATCATCAAATTACATAGTTTTACATGATTTTTTATCAAATAATATTTAACTATTCATTCAATATAGTGTTAATAGAATTGCCAAGTCAATATTTTAAGGTTTGTACAGTAAACATTGTCATATAAAATGAGAGGGGGAAAAAGGAGAATAAAACCTTAAATTGTATTCCATTGCTTCGTTTTATGTGACGTGTTTGAGTAGATTCAAAGTTTATGGAAAAAATTATTTTTTTTATAATTTGTGTTTTAAATATATAATGACATCTTTGTGGTTATAAAGCATATGATATTAAAGGCAAAAAATTAAAATACTTTCAAAGATATAAAAAAGTCATTTTCCTGGAGAGAAAATTAATGTGGTGATTAAAAAAAACTTCTAGCTCTGTACCAAATTAAAACTCAAAAAGAAAAATAATGATGGATCATGAGAATCCTCATAAATGCAAATTGTAGAGGATATTCCGAAAAGGAGCCAAAACAAGTTGGAACGTCTTGCTACTTTTTAGAGGTTGTTGATTCGGATTTTTTAAATTACCAAACCAAATCAACGATGTTAGATTTTTAAAGAGACTTTCACATTCCTATACCATATAGGAAATCTTATTACCCTCAATGTTTAAGGTTTGATATAATTACATTTAGTATACCAAATTACCAATTCTATACTATAGTGTATTTTAAGGATACAATTAATGTAGCGTATATCCCTCCTTAATTCAAGGTACCGTATATTCCACCCCTCCCACGTTTCTCTCTCCCAAATCCTCACCCTCACCCACATTTATGTACTGTTATTAAACATAAAGTATTGAGCAACGGACGAAAAGTATGATGATTATGATGATAAGTATCCGGATTTGACACATTCGTTGTTCGATGAAGAGGATGAATATTTAGGCGATTCAAATGCATCAGCTATAGATATGGTGAGAAATTTCAAAGAGGAAGACGGACAGAATTTCGTACTAGAAGACGAGATCGATAATGTGGCCGATTTGTTTATCATGAAATTCCATAAAAAGATGAGGTTGTAACATGGTCTGTTAATACTAAAATTAGAACTGTTCACTAGGCGTTCGGTTCTTTGAAATCTATGTAGCTTATCAGTTCAGAAATTGATTCCTAGGCTTTCAGAATGATTCCTGGCCTCCTTAATTCAAGATTTGTACAAGTTTTAGTCGTTTTTGATTTGTAAAAACAGAAAACAAAGCATCTACAATCAGAATACAAATAATCTATAATTTATCTACAAAATATCTACAAACTGGTTACATTGAATTTTTATATTCCAATTCCCATTCAGTTGTAGCTTAATTGATATTTTCGACATAATTGCATTTTTTGCAGAAGATTTTGTAGAAGGTTTAATCGTTTTGGATTTGTGAAAACAGAAAACAATGCATCTACAATCAGAATACAAATAATTTATAATTCATCTACAAAATATCTACAAACTGGGTATATTGAATTTTAATATCCCAATTCCCATTGGATTGTAGTTTAATTGGGATTTTCGACATAATTGCGTTTTTTCGCAGAAAATTTGTAGAAGTTTTAGTTGTTTTTGATTTGTGAAAACAGAAAATAAAGCATCTACAATTAGAATACAAATAATCTACAATTTATCTATAAAATATCTACAAACTGGGTACATTGAATTTTTATATCCCAATTCCTATTCAATTGTAGCAGAATTGAGATTTTTGACATAATTGCATTTTTTCAGAAGATTTGTAGAAGTTTTAGCCATTTTTTATTTGTGAAAACAGAAAATAAAGCATCTACAATCAGAATACAAATAATCTACAATTTATCTACAATTTCTGCAATATGTCTTCTTCTTCGAGTTTCAATATGAAATTTAGTCAAAACCAAGTCTAATCTTCACCAAAACCCCTCAAAATTGAGATATAAACTCCAAACCATATTCCTGATTATTTTCAACAACACCCAATCCAAACAAATAATGATTTTTGAAAACCCAAATTTGAATTCAAAAGCTTTCAAGCTTTTTAATGGCTGTCAATAGTGGAATTGCTGCTCTTTTTTCATTTGTTTTGTATTACTGAATTTTGCGATTGAGAAGAGAGAGATGTAGAGAGAATGTCGACGAACTGAGCTTTTTGCAGAACTGATTTCTACAATTTGATTCGAATTTGTTGACGATTTTGTCTTTTTTTGATTTGTGGCTTAAGGAAAAATATCGAAGAACAGAGTTTTTGCAGAAAAGAGTCTATGTAATTTGATTTTAAATTGAAGATATAGGATTTGCGTTTCAAATTTAATCTGAAGGTCGCTAAATCAATTAGAATATTCTGTTCCTGATTTGTAGCGCGCCTAATTAGGAAGATTCAGCTACTAATAATTAGTATTTAATGAATGGTATAATAATTGTAGAAAAACTATGAACATAGCGGGTATATTAGAAACTATGCACATATTTGGTAATAAAATTTCATATATGGCATAGGAAGGAAAAAATCTCATTTTTAAATGTATAAGCCAAACAAAACCAAACCAAACCAATAAAGTCAGATTTTTCAATCTCGATTTTTCTCGGGTTATTTGGGTCTTTCTTTTCCGGATTTTTCGTTTTTTTTTTCGGGGTAAAGTATTCCTAGCACAACATATATAACTTGTGCTCCAAATATTTCTTAAGTCCTAATAAGATACAACTATATAATGTATTTTTCAAGAAAATAACACAATAATAGCATTGAATTAAAATATTTAATAACAAAGATAATAGAATTGCATAAAGCAAATATTGCTTTTTTTCTTTTTGGTAACTAAACAATTTTATTTACCAAGTAATATTTACACATTTGATTCTCTTCATATTGCTAATAAGACATAATAAAAATTAACATAATCTAAAAATACTATATAGGTCATGCATGCTAATATAAGTATAGCTAATAAGTACTATTAACTACATAACAAAGTACTAAAGAAAAAGATACTAAGTTATGCATTTTCATTATAAACCATGTCAAACAAAAAAATAGAAATCCAACACTATCGTCATTTCTATTGTTGAATAGAATTTCTTTTGTTAGCATTAGTATTGATTTGAACTTTGTTTGAGTTACTACATCACGGGCTATAAAATTTATTTACCATTCAATAATGTTAAGTATAAAGTTAAAATAATACTTAAAAGATAATTTTTTTTGAATATATATATATATATATATATTGGTTTGGTACAGTTTATCGATTGCCTCTTTACACCCCTACTACTTTAATAGAAGAAAATCCAATATGATATCAGTTGCCGTCATGCAAATTTTAGGGGGAAAACATGTCCACTGTTACGCAACGCCTTCCTGATGTTCTTTGGAAGGGCAACGTAAGGCTAAGCAAACGATGTCAGTGCGGTTGCTGTCCGCCAATGAGGTCCTCGCCGCACGCTAGACTAGATTGTCAGTGCCGTGCGGGAAAACCAATGTCGTGAACAAATTGCGGAAGCTGAGAGAGAATTGGGTTTTGAATGATGATGATGATTTTATTGATGAATGAAAATGCTGATTACAATGATGCGGTGTCGAGGGGGAGAGACACCAGAAAATGCTTGCTTGAAGATGTTTGATTGTTTGGTCCCCCTTAATAATGCTTAAAAAAACAAACCAATATTACATGACTAGCCCTAATAAAGCTGTAGAAGCACACTGAAATGAAAATGATGAAAACTAGCATATGATTACAATGAAAAGGACTTAGATTATTACAAGGTAAAACTAAGTCCGATGGCAGCAACTTTGTCTTGCGGGTCAGGGTCTGCGCGCACGTTGCTGTGGGCGCGCGCGACACTTGATATGCTGGCCTGAGGCTGGGTGCTGGTGCTTGGCATCAGGGTCTGTGCGCAAGGCGTTGTAGGAATGGGCCTGCAGCTGGGCGCTGGCGAGGCATCAGGATCTGCGCGTGCGGCATTGTCAGGGCGCGCGACGCTGTTGTCATTGGCCAGCCCTTGGGCGCTGGTGAGAGGCATCGGTGGGGCGACAGAGGCACATGCGCGCTTGTCACTTAGTGCAACCAAGACCACGGGGCCGACCATGGCGCTAGGCATTGTGAGGCTTGCTAAGCCGCCATGGGGCGCGACCAAGGGGTCATGGGGCATGTCTGGAAAGCAGCCCATGACATTCTTCCCCACCTGAGTTGGCGCCGTCCTCGGAGCCTTATGATGATGATGATGATGATGATGATGATGATGATGTTTCTGATGGTTGTTGGATGGGAGGTCTGCGCCCCTCTGTTCTGTGAGCTTGATGTTGTGGCAACGCAATGATTTCATGCGGCTGATTTGGAAGACTGGATGGATCTTCCACCAGGATGGAGTTTTTACCTGGTATGTGGATTTCCCAATGCGTTTTTCAATGGGCAGGGGCCCGATGTATTTTTGTTGCAACCAAGGGTCATGGGTCCTTTCTGCAAACAAGTACCGCTTTGGGATGCATAGCATTACTTTGTCCCCTGGTTGATGTTGGACAAAGCAACGCTTTTGTTCGGTGAACCTTTTTGCCCGCTCTTGGGCCTTGATGAGATAGCTCCGCACTATCTCCATGTTGCACACCCATTCGCTCGAGAAGTTGGCAGCTCGAGGATATTTCGGCATGGTTGAGGCATTCACCATTTGCGGGAGAAGCGGTTGATGTCCGGTAACAATTTCAAAAGGGCTTTTGTTTGTATGATGGCTCTTTTGAGAATTGAAACACAATTGAGCAGCATCCAGGAGCTTCACCCAATGCTTCTGTGATCCAGTTGCGAAGTTCCGGAGATATTCCTCCAACATGTCATCGAACCGGTCTGTCTGGCCATCCGATGGTGGATGGATGTCTGAGTTGTGACTCAATGTTGACCCAAAACACCTGAAGAGATGGGTCCAAAAGTTGCTAGTGAAGCGTGAGTTGCGCCTACTAACAATGTCTTTGGGCAGACCCCAATGTTTGACAATGTGCGAGAAGAAGAGTCGAGCTGTATATCTGCTGATGCATTTTGCGGGGCTGCTATGAAAGTTGCATAGTTTGAGAACTAATCTATGACAACCATGATGGATGCAAGATTGCCGACTTGGGGCAATCCCGTGATGAATCTGAGGGAAACACTTTCCTATGGTCTCTAAGGGACATGTAATGGTTGCGAGGGTCCCGTCTGTGATGAGTGATCCGACTTGTCCTTGTGGCATGGCTGACAATTTTTCACACGATGATGAGCGTCACTAGTCTTTTGAGGCCGATGACATGATGGCTGATTGTTGCTGCGAAGGGTAGTCGGAACCAAGGGTTCATGTATGTCGACTACCTTCTCCAACTGCATGGCCGAGATGTTTTCAGTGGCCATCTTTATGGGAAAACATGGTATGGTGTAGGGCTTGGCCCCTTTTTCTCCCATCATCAGGAGCATGTTGGCATATGGTACCCGTATGGTGTTGGTTTGCCTCATGAACTCCAAACCCACTATGATGTCGAAGTCATCTATGATTGCGATGCGCAGGTCGATGCTTCCTTTGTATGGGCCAAGTTTCACTGGGACATTTGTAGCTGTTCCACCCAATGTCTGAGGTGGTGAGTTGATAGCCTTGACGCGGCCTTTGCTCTTTTGTACAACAAGACCTAGGCGCTCTACTTGCGTTGATGACAAGTAGTTATGGGTGGCACCCGTGTCTATCAATGCGTGAAGGGGCTTGCCGTTCACTTTCAATTCGACGAACATTAGGGTCCTCGCTTGTTTAGGAGGCCTCTCGTCCATCTTTTCCTTCCCTTTTTTGGTGATTGGGACTGATATTTTCTTAGGAGGACATGCACTGGTCCCCGCTAAGGCATGTGGGATAGAGCCAACAATTGCATTGAAGGCGCCTACCTGGTCATCTTCTCATATGTCTGATGTGTCTGACTCATCCTCGACAGTCTGATGAGCATTGACCTTGATGTTTGGGCATTCATTGTTCCAATGTGCCCCGCCGCAATGACGGCATTCTGAGGGAGGCTTTCTCCCCTGATTGTTGTTGATGGATGCAGCACTGTTGCTGTTGGAGGGAGGAGTCTTAGGTTTGGATGCACTCCGATCTCCCCCACTTTTGCTTGGGCCACCATTGTTGGGATGGTTCCCGTTGAATCCCCCTCGGACAGACGGCTGGGGCCTGTCGTTCTGAGTTCCCAAATAATAATCGCCAAGGCATTCTGCAGCTTGAATGACCTTGGGCAGGGTGTATACCCGTTGTCGCTGTAGTTCTATATGGGCATGAGGTTTCAAACCTTCTATGAATGCGAAGAGTTTGTCTTTGTCCCCCATGTCGCGTATGTTTAGCATGAGTGCGGAGAATTCGCGCACGTACTCGTGCACTGATCTGGTGTGGTGGAGTTCTCGTAGCTTTCTCCTTGCATTGTATTCCACATTTTCGGGGAAGAACTGCAGGCGTGTGGCTACCTTCAATTCATCCCATGTCTGGAGAGTATCTTCACCGGCCTTGATGGCTTCGTATTTGACCCGCCACCAAAGTTTGGCATCGCCCTGAAGATACATGGCAGCAGTCGCTACCTTTTTGGATTCCTCCAAATGGCCCACGGCATCGAAGTATTGTTCGATGTCGAAGATGAAGTTTTCCACTTCTTTTGCATCCCGGGATCCGTCGTATGTCTTTGGCTCCGGTATCTTAAGTTTTTGTGGAATGGGGTGAGATTTGCTGCACCCCTGATGTGGTTGTCGCCTTCTTGAATTAGGCTCTGTAAGGCAGCATTGACAACATTGAGCTTGTCTGTCAAGTCGTCTATGGTTTGTTGCATGGCAGTTAGTCTGTCTGCCTCTTTTTGCTGATGGGCTAAATCGTCGGCACGCTCCTGTTGGAGGTCCTCAAATTTGCCATGAATATTGGCAGTTTCGATGGCTGTCGTTTGTCGGTCCTCGTCGGAGTCACGACTGATGTTTGCAATGTCATTTTCCGCCTGTCGCATACGGCGGTCCAGGTCGTCCAACCTTTGCACTAGGTTGTTGTTTTGATCAGGCACCGTATCCACGATGGGTCGTAATCGGTCAACCGTCTCTTCTAGGGATGCTAGACGCTCCCCATGATTCACCATGGTCAGAAATGGTGATGATGACAAATGTTCCCTCGTCCGATGTCAAGCCTAGGCTCTGATACCAACTGTTACGCAACGCCTTCCTGATGTTCTTTGGAAGGGCAACGTAAGGCTAAGCAACTGATGTCAGTGCGGTTGCTGTCCGTCAATGAGGTCCTCGCCGCACGCTAGACTAGATTGTCAGTGCCGTGCGGGAAAACCAATGTCGTGAGCAAATTGCGGAAGCTGAGAGAGAATTGGGTTTTGAATGATGATGATGATTTTATTGATGAATGAAAATGCTGATTACAATGATGCGGTGTCGAGGGGGAGAGACACCAGAAAATGCTTGCTTGAAGATGTTTGATTGTTTGGTCCCCCTTAATAATGCTTAAAAAAAAAACCAACATTACATGACTAGCCCTAATAAAGTTGTAGAAGCACACTGAAATGAAAATGATGAAAACTAGCCTATGATTACAATGAAAAGGACTTAGATTATTACAAGGTAAAACTAAGTCCGATGGCAGCAACTTTGTCTTGCGGGTCAGGGTCTGCGCGCGCGTTACTGTGGGCGCGCGCGACACTTAATGTGCTGGCCTGAGGCTGGGCGCTGGTGCTTGGCATCAGGGTCTGTGCGCGAGGCGTTGTAGGAATGGGCCTGCAGCTGGGCGTTGACGAGGCATCAGGATCTGCGCGCGCGGCATTGTCAGGGCGCGCGACGCTGTTGTCATTGGCCAGCCCTTGGGCGCTGGTGAGAGGCATCGGTGGGGCGACAGAGGCACATGCGCGCTTGTCACTTAGTGCAACCAAGACCACGGGGCCGACCATGGCGCTAGGCATTGTGAGGCTTGCTAAGCCGCCATGGGGCGCGACCAAGGGGTCATGGGGCATGTCTGGAAAGCAGCCCATGACATTCTTCCCCACCTGAGTTGGCGCCGTCCTCGGAGCCTTATGATGATGATGATGATGATGATGATGATGATGATGTTTCTGATGGTTGTTGGATGGGAGGTCTGCGCCCCTCTGTTCTGTGAGCTTGATGTTGTGGCAACGCAATGATTTCATGCGGCTGATTTGGAAGACTGGATGGATCTTCCACCAGGATGGAGTTTTTACCTGGTATGTGGATTTCCCAATGCGTTTTTCAATGGGCAGGGGCCCGATGTATTTTTGTTGCAACCAAGGGTCATGGGTCCTTTCTGCAAACAAGTACCGCTTTGGGATGCATAGCATTACTTTGTCCCCTGGTTGATGTTGGACAAAGCAACGCTTTTGTTCGGTGAACCTTTTTGCCCGCTCTTGGGCCTTGATGAGATAGCTCCGCACTATCTCCATGTTGCACACCCATTCGCTCGAGAAGTTGGCAGCTCGAGGATATTTCGGCATGGTTGAGGCATTCACCATTTGCGGGAGAAGCGGTTGATGTCCGGTAACAATTTCAAAAGGGCTTTTGTTTGTATGATGGCTCTTTTGAGAATTGAAACACAATTGAGCAGCATCCAGGAGCTTCACCCAATGCTTCTGTGATCCAGTTGCGAAGTTCCGGAGATATTCCTCCAACATGTCATCGAACCGGTCTGTCTGGCCATCCGATGGTGGATGGATGTCTGAGTTGTGACTCAATGTTGACCCAAAACACCTGAAGAGATGGGTCCAAAAGTTGCTAGTGAAGCGTGAGTTGCGCCTACTAACAATGTCTTTGGGCAGACCCCAATGTTTGACAATGTGCGAGAAGAAGAGTCGAGCTGTATATCTGCTGATGCATTTTGCGGGGCTGCTATGAAAGTTGCATAGTTTGAGAACTAATCTATGACAACCATGATGGATGCAAGATTGCCGACTTGGGGCAATCCCGTGATGAATCTGAGGGAAACACTTTCCTATGGTCTCTAAGGGACATGTAATGGTTGCGAGGGTCCCGTCTGTGATGAGTGATCCGACTTGTCCTTGTGGCATGGCTGACAATTTTTCACACGATGATGAGCGTCACTAGTCTTTTGAGGCCGATGACATGATGGCTGATTGTTGCTGCGAAGGGTAGTCGGAACCAAGGGTTCATGTATGTCGACTACCTTCTCCAACTGCATGGCCGAGATGTTTTCAGTGGCCATCTTTATGGGAAAACATGGTATGGTGTAGGGCTTGGCCCCTTTTTCTCCCATCATCAGGAGCATGTTGGCATATGGTACCCGTATGGTGTTGGTTTGCCTCATGAACTCCAAACCCACTATGATGTCGAAGTCATCTATGATTGCGATGCGCAGGTCGATGCTTCCTTTGTATGGGCCAAGTTTCACTGGGACATTTGTAGCTGTTCCACCCAATGTCTGAGGTGGTGAGTTGATAGCCTTGACGCGGCCTTTGCTCTTTTGTACAACAAGACCTAGGCGCTCTACTTGCGTTGATGACAAGTAGTTATGGGTGGCACCCGTGTCTATCAATGCGTGAAGGGGCTTGCCGTTCACTTTCAATTCGACGAACATTAGGGTCCTCGCTTGTTTAGGAGGCCTCTCGTCCATCTTTTCCTTCCCTTTTTTGGTGATTGGGACTGATATTTTCTTAGGAGGACATGCACTGGTCCCCGCTAAGGCATGTGGGATAGAGCCAACAATTGCATTGAAGGCGCCTACCTGGTCATCTTCTCATATGTCTGATGTGTCTGACTCATCCTCGACAGTCTGATGAGCATTGACCTTGATGTTTGGGCATTCATTGTTCCAATGTGCCCCGCCGCAATGACGGCATTCTGAGGGAGGCTTTCTCCCCTGATTGTTGTTGATGGATGCAGCACTGTTGCTGTTGGAGGGAGGAGTCTTAGGTTTGGATGCACTCCGATCTCCCCCACTTTTGCTTGGGCCACCATTGTTGGGATGGTTCCCGTTGAATCCCCCTCGGACAGACGGCTGGGGCCTGTCGTTCTGAGTTCCCAAATAATAATCGCCAAGGCATTCTGCAGCTTGAATGACCTTGGGCAGGGTGTATACCCGTTGTCGCTGTAGTTCTATATGGGCATGAGGTTTCAAACCTTCTATGAATGCGAAGAGTTTGTCTTTGTCCCCCATGTCGCGTATGTTTAGCATGAGTGCGGAGAATTCGCGCACGTACTCGTGCACTGATCTGGTGTGGTGGAGTTCTCGTAGCTTTCTCCTTGCATTGTATTCCACATTTTCGGGGAAGAACTGCAGGCGTGTGGCTACCTTCAATTCATCCCATGTCTGGAGAGTATCTTCACCGGCCTTGATGGCTTCGTATTTGACCCGCCACCAAAGTTTGGCATCGCCCTGAAGATACATGGCAGCAGTCGCTACCTTTTTGGATTCCTCCAAATGGCCCACGGCATCGAAGTATTGTTCGATGTCGAAGATGAAGTTTTCCACTTCTTTTGCATCCCGGGATCCGTCGTATGTCTTTGGCTCCGGTATCTTAAGTTTTTGTGGAATGGGGTGAGATTTGCTGCACCCCTGATGTGGTTGTCGCCTTCTTGAATTAGGCTCTGTAAGGCAGCATTGACAACATTGAGCTTGTCTGTCAAGTCGTCTATGGTTTGTTGCATGGCAGTTAGTCTGTCTGCCTCTTTTTGCTGATGGGCTAAATCGTCGGCACGCTCCTGTTGGAGGTCCTCAAATTTGCCATGAATATTGGCAGTTTCGATGGCTGTCGTTTGTCGGTCCTCGTCGGAGTCACGACTGATGTTTGCAATGTCATTTTCCGCCTGTCGCATACGGCGGTCCAGGTCGTCCAACCTTTGCACTAGGTTGTTGTTTTGATCAGGCACCGTATCCACGATGGGTCGTAATCGGTCAACCGTCTCTTCTAGGGATGCTAGACGCTCCCCATGATTCACCATGGTCAGAAATGGTGATGATGACAAATGTTCCCTCGTCCGATGTCAAGCCTAGGCTCTGATACCAACTGTTACGCAACGCCTTCCTGATGTTCTTTGGAAGGGCAACGTAAGGCTAAGCAACTGATGTCAGTGCGGTTGCTGTCCGTCAATGAGGTCCTCGCCGCACGCTAGACTAGATTGTCAGTGCCGTGCGGGAAAACCAATGTCGTGAGCAAATTGCGGAAGCTGAGAGAGAATTGGGTTTTGAATGATGATGATGATTTTATTGATGAATGAAAATGCTGATTACAATGATGCGGTGTCGAGGGGAGAGACACCAGAAAATGCTGATTGAAATGTTTGATTGTTTGGTCCCCCTTAATAATGCTTAAAAAAAAAACCAACATTACATGACTAGCCCTAATAAAGTTGTAGAAGCACACTGAAATGAAAATGATGAAAACTAGCCTATGATTACAATGAAAAGGACTTAGATTATTAAAAGGTAAAACTAAGTCCGATGGCAGCAACTTTGTCTTGCGGGTCAGGGTCTGCGCGCGCGTTACTGTGGGCGCGCGCGACACTTAATGTGCTGGCCTGAGGCTGGGCGCTGGTGCTTGGCATCAGGGTCTGTGCGCGAGGCGCTGCTGGAATGGGCCTGCAGCTGGGCGTTGACGAGGCATCAGGATCTGCGCGCGCGGCATTGTCAGGGTGCGCGACACTGTTGTCATTGGCCAGCCCTTGGGCGCTGGCGAGAGGAATCGGTGGGGCGACAGAGGCACATGCGCGCTTGTCACTTGGCGCAGCCAAGACCACGGGGCCGACCATGGCGCTAGGCATTGTGAGGCTTGCTAAGACGCCATGGGGCGCGACCAAGGGGTCATGGGGCAGGTCTGGAAAGCAGCCCATGACACCACACATACAATTGCTCCACCGCATTGCACAGTCCATACCTTATTTTTGGGTCTATTAGCAGCATATATCTCACTTGCACAATCGTTGGCCGTGACCTGTGGTCCCACTTTCATCTTTTCCCCGTCCTTTACTCCTCTTATTTTCTGTTTTGATTTTCGAAACTCTAGTCATTTTAACTTATTGAGTTTTAAATTAATATTCTCTCTTGCCTACTTAAATTAATTTTTTGATTTTTCTCTAATCCACGATATTTGATTTTTTCCAGATATCAAGAGGAATTAACTTTTTTTTTTTTTTAAAGTTGCCATTGAAGTAAGAGTCTTGGAATATCATTATATTTCTAATGAACAAATTAAAGAGATAGTAAAGGTTAATATGATCAATCTTATTGTTAGTTAATGTTGAAATATGTGGGAAAGCAACCAAAAAATTAATTAAAGTGGACATTTATAGATACTCAATATATTTCATAAAATAAATACTTTGGACTAAAATTACTGGGTTCAACCAAACCCGCAACCAATTAATAGATGAATACGGGAAAAAAGGTGTTGTTAGCAAAAACAACTCTCAATAATGTGAACACCTTCCTCACTACTGTTGCTCGTATAGAACACACCTTCCTTTGCTTCAATCTCTTCAATACTTCACACTCATCATGTCTGACTCTCAGCAACACATGCAACAACTTAATCAAGTTAATGACCGTTCAGATATAGGATCTATGCAAATCGATGATACAAGTATGCATACGCAACTAGTTACTTTCCTACAAACTCTACTAACAGATAAATACCTTCTGCCAACTCTAACCAACCAAATACCTTCCTTAAACACTCTAGATCTAGCAGATGAAGTGCTCCATAACCCTACTGACGATGACACATTTATACCAATTACATCAACTGATAAATCACGTTTATATGAGCCCTGGAAATACTCTGTGATAGTTAAGCTATTTGGTAAACGGATTACACACTAAATCATGCATGATAAACTGATGACTCTGTGGAAACCAACAGAGGTCCTACCTCTCATTGATTTGGGTTCTGATTTTTTTCTCATTAAGTTCCATAGAGAAGAAAATATGATTAAGGCTCTACACGGAGGTCCATGGTTTATTCTTAGTCATTTCCTAACTATACGAGGATGGGAGCCAAAATTCAAAGCCTCCTCTACACAACTCACATACTCAGCTCTTTGGGTACGACTACCTGAATTGCTTACAGAGTTTATGACTTGGAAATACTAAGTAGGATTGGTTCAAAATTAGGGCGACTATTAAAGATAGATACTTGTACCTCATCTACTACACGAGGAAGGTATTCACGTATATGCATTGAAATGACTTTGGAAAAGCCTTTAAAAACTCACCTTTATATAGGAAACCATAGACGGTCTCTTCTCTATGAAGGACTGAATCTTCTATGTATCTATTGTGGAAGATTTGGGCACCCTACTACCAGTTGCCCTGAAGTTGTTCATGCACCCAATGAACAAAACAAGAAAAACCAACAGTTAGAATCTAATAGCACCCCTGACGCTATCTCTTTTAAGAAAAATGAATGGAAAACAGTGACCTTTACTAAGAAAAGTATACACCCACCCAAACATCTCAACTTTGACAAGGGTAAGGCAGCTACAATAGCGGCGGCACCAGCAGCACAACCCCTAGCAGGCCAGTCCTCTAACCCTACTTCAGGTGCAATGGGCCGGGTCACTTCCACAAGGCAAGTTACATTGCAAGGGCCCGTTATAGAATTTAACAACAAATTCCAATCTCAAATGCTGGGCCTTTAGACTTACAGACTGACCACTTTTACCGAGGCCCAATACCACAAAATCTAGGTACTGAAACATTATTTACCCAGCAACATGCAAAATCCCACTTCCATACTCCTGATAAGTTGCCGACCTCATTGCCCAATCAACTTCCTAATGACCCTAAGCCTATATTATCTGAACCAAAATCTCCACCTCTAGTTGGTTCTAACATGTTTTCTCAGGACTATAAGACACCTTATGAGTCCTTGCCATGTAACCATCTACTTACATCCTCAACTCAATCAAGTTTAAACAACTCAGAAAGCCCCCTTCATATTCTAGACAAGTTGGCTCCAACTCAGAACAAAACAATACCAACCATGCATGCTACAATAATATCGTTTACTTCTGATTCTAGGCTTCCTCAAAATCCATGCAAACAATATGATGATTTTCCATGTGAATATCATCATGAAGTACCCACTACCTCATTTCCTTCACTGCTTAATATCTACCATCACTTCATTCAAACAAACAAACCTAATACTACTCTTTCTGCTGAACCACAAAAATTACCAACTCCTATTCTCAATATAGAGACCAACGTTCATAGGAATGAGCCAGAGTCAGTTTATGAGGGCAAATATACAAACCAACAACCAGTTTTTTCATCTCCCTCATCTCACAATAGTGGGACCTCAACTGCCTCACAGTTCACCACCTCTAATCTACACATCTTAGCTCATGACCACGGACCTCTCTTTCCAGTCTTAGTTGGAAATGGGACTACATGGATATGCTCTAATATTCACTCTGCAACTCAAAAACCAAGAAGTGGTGTTACTAATCCAAAATCCAACTCATTTAGCAGAAATAGTGACAGAAGGAATAAGGCTGGGAATGGAAGCTTACAATCAAAACCAATAGTACACGACCCAGACTTCTCTTCCAATGGAACACCAGGCTTCCAGTTCCACTCATCATCACTGGCCGTATCCAATGACTCAAATGAGCCAAACTTAGGACCAAACAGTCAGTCTCCTACCCTTCTACCTACCTCATCACGTAGGTCAGGTTTATGCACCTTTGTTCCAACCATTGGACTCATTCAATCCACTCTCCCCCTACTCGAGCCCACTAAGTCCTCTAGAGAGTCTCAGCCCACCAAACAGTCCAACTCAATCACCTCCTCAATCTCCACACGAACTAGACAGAGATACAAGAGAGGAGCTGATAACAATACTTGCAGAGATGAGGGAGACAAAAATAGAATTTTGGTGGTTAAAAGGGATCCAATTTTACAACCTCAAAGAACAGTTCGAAAAAAAGTTCATTCTAAAGTGCCCACCGGAAATGGTAACATGCAGTCTTAACTTTCGTCAAACCACCAATCCAGAGGTTGGGAAATATGCTACGGTGATCATTCCAATGCTTCTTCAACTTCCACTGAGTCTGGATCCGACGACATCCACAACTGTCCATCCAATGACTCAGACTCACATGGCCCAGCCCAGAAACCTTAATTCATACATGAATTTCTTAGTCTGGAACTGTAGAGGCTCTCATAATCCAGAATTTAGGAGGCACTTTAGGTCTCTACTAGATAATCATAGACCAACTCTTTATATTACTTGAAACCCACATGCAAGACCATACCAGCTTGCGTGAAGACTTTAATTTTGTAAATATGGCACAAGCTTATGCAAATGGTCTCATAGGTGGTTTAGTGGTATTGTGCAATGCAAATCATATCAACGTGATAGAAATGAGAATCTCTGATCAGGAAACACACTGTATGGTCCAGGTTATTCCCACAAAACCTCCTTGGATATTATCAGCAATATATGCTAGTCGTCATTATTAGTTACGTGATATTCTTTGGCAAAACTTAAATAACTTGCATGATAATATTGTTATGCCTTGGTTAATAGAAGGCGACTTTAATGAAATTTTAGAATCTAGGGAAAAATTTGGAGGTCTTTGTATGAATAATAATAGGGCTGATAAATTTGCAAATTGCATGCATTACTGTAGCCTTATTGATTTAGGCTATCAAGGTAGTCATATTACCTAATAAACAAAGGAATGGGCGCACAATATTAGAAAGGCTTGATCATTTTCTAGCTAATTACAACTGGTTAAGCCTATATCCAAATACAACTGTGACGCACCTTCCTCGTACTCACTCAGATCATGTCCAATCTTAATTAACTTAGAACCTCCTCAACCTATACAACATAGGATATTTAGATTTGAGATGATGTGGGCATCTCACCCACAGTTTCAACAACTTGTTCATGCAACTTGGTCGAATAACCTGCCTTTACTAGCTACTACTAATAATTTTAAGGTAGTGGTCACACGTTGGAACCAAAATACTTTTGGTACTATATTTCAACAAAAAATAAAGATTCTAGCTAGATTATCAGGGATACAATCCTCTATACATTATCTTACTAGTATTTTCTTACAAAATTTAGAAACTCAATTGACCTTGGAATATAGTCACATTCTACGTATAGAAGAGGAATTTTGGAAATTAAAATCACGAATTAATTGGTTAAATGAAGGGAATGCCAATACTAAGTTTTATCACCTCTCCACACTTCACAGACGTCAAATAAATAGAATTAATACTTTACAAGATAATGTAGGCAACTGGGTATCTACCACTAATAAAATACATAGTTTAATTAATAATTATTTCAACGACCTTTTTCAAACTGCTCATTTAATTTCGAAAAAAGTACCATGAATACTTATAATTGTCAGATCTCTTCTAATGATATACTTAGTCTTGATTCACCTCTTCATCAAGATGAGATTATATCTACATTAAACAGTTTTAAGGCTTACAAAGCCCCAGGTCCTGATGGGTTATATCTATTTTTCTACCAAAAATACTAGTCGGATGTAGGTGATAAAGTTAGTTCATTTTGTAATGATATCTTCTGCTCAAAGATTATTCCTCCAGAACTAAACAAAACCCTTATATGCCTTGTCCCTAAGGTAAAGAATCCTATAAAAATTCAACAATTCAGACCTATTAGCCTTTGCAATACTGTATACAAGCTTATTACTAAGATAATAGTTAATAAGCTTAAGCCAATCATTTGTAAAATTATAGGTCCTACACAAACTAATTTCCAACAAGGCAAAAGAGCTTGTGATAATGCTATAATAGTACAAGAATCCTTAAATTACTTAGCTAAAATGAAAGGCAAATATCCATCAATGTTATTAAAACTTGATTTAGAAAAAAGCATTTGACAGGTTAGAATGGTCTTTTATAAGACATGCATTATTTTATTTTAACATACCTCCCTCTATGATTTCCTTAATCATGTCTTGTGCTACAACCACTTCAATTTCTATATTAATTAATGGTTCAAGAACTCAGTACTTTATACCAACAAGAGGTATTCGTCAGGGAGATCCACTTTCACCCTGCTTGTTTATTATGTGCATGGAATTATTTTCACGAAGTATCTCCCTTTCAGTTGACTATTTAAAGTGGCAACCAATTCGACTGTCTAACAAAGGTCGACTTCTCTCTCACCTCTTCTTTGCAGGTGATATTATACTTTTGTGTCTAAGATTACTACCATAAGTTGCCATGCAATTATTGATGTTTTGAATAACTTTTTTAAACATTCAGGGCAAAAAATCAATTTTGAAAAGTCAAAAATCTTCTTCTCTAAAAATTGTAGCTCCTTTGATAAAGATTTTGTTATTACTTCCTTCAACTTTAAAGAAGGAACCTCCTTTTGTAAATACTTGGGATTTCCTATGTTCCAAGCAAGACCCAAAAATGCAGACTTCCAGTTCTTCCTTGATAATTTCAAAAATAAACTAGCAGGATGAAAATATAAGTTTTTAACTTTGGCAGGAAAAGCCACTTTAATAAAATTTACTCTAAACCAGTTACCAAACCATATCATGCAGTACATTCACATTCTGGCTCACATAATTCATAAAATGGAACAATATCAACGGAATTTCTTATGGGGTTCAACTTCAGAAAAAAGAAACTAAACCTTGTTAGATGGAATGAAATTACCACACCAAAGGAAGCAGGAGGATTAGGAATTCAAAAATTACATCAAAAGAACCATTCTTTGCTAGCAAGTCTAGTTTGGAGGATATTTAAGACACCACAAGCTATGTGGGCTAACATCCTTCTGAGCAAATATCTTAATACATCACCCAATAATATTCACTCACAAATTTGGACTAATGTTATCAATGGCTGTCAACACTGTCAACTAGGAATAAAATGGAATATAGGAAAAGACACACATATTAAGTTTTGGGAAGACCCATGGATTGGGCCTGGCACAACAATTAGATCAAAAATTCAGGGTCCGTTACCGTTAGACCAACAGAATATCGCTATCTCCTATTTAATAAATAATAAGAGATGGGATTGGAATAAATTGCCATTTGAGTTTCCCAATAACATTACTCACACAATTCAAGCTACTTATCTTTCCAAATATAGTAATAAGGTAGACAATATATTCTGGAGTTTAACTCCAACGGGTCACTTCACAACTAGATCTATGTATAGTATCTTGGAAGCACAACTAGAGGAATCAACTAATAGTTCTACTAAATACAATTGAATATGGAAACTTCCCGTACAACCCAAAATCAAAGGGTTCATTTGGCTTCTTCATAGAAAACGACTACCTACCAAGAACTACCTTAGGCATATTAATTTAATTCAAGATGCTACTTGTCAATTATGCCGTCAAGAGGATGAAACTATTAGGCATTTATTCCTTGATTGCACAAACGCAAAAATATTTTGGCAGGAATTGGGTATTCTTCATTTTATTAACCAAAAATTACCCTACACAAACGCTTTTAATTGGGTAAATGACCTCATAACTTGTAAGGATCTTCAATTTCCTTATCACATGAATCTAGCTATATATCTAACTCTAAGTTTATGGAATATATGGCTAGCTCGTAATAATAATTGTTATAGGCATATTATGAACACAACTTCAGTTAAACATATAACTTAACAAGCGGCAGAATACACATACCTAGTAGCTAATAAACATACTTGTGTAAAAAAAAAGACAGCAAAATCTAAAATGGAAACCTCCTAAGGAATATTTTTATAAACTAAATACTGATGGAGCACATACAACAATCAAGGCTGGTATTGGTGGACTATACAAAATTCAAAAGCTGAATGGATTTTGGGTTTTGCAGCAGTAGTCCCAAGAGATTCATCAACTTCAGCTGAATTGCATGCTTTGTTGCAGGGCCTTCAGATAGCTTACTCACATAACCTCGTTTCACTGGAGGTGGAAGTGGATTCACAAGACATTATAATACTACTCTACTCTAAAATGTCTCATTAGACAATTTGTTTACTGATTGCAGGTACTTCCTGGACAGGTTAGGTAAGCTAGTAGTACAACATACGTATAGAGAGCAGAATAGGGTTGCGGATAAACTAGCAAAGGTAGGCTGCAATTTTGACATTAACTCACCGGTGCGTATTTTGGAAGGCAGCCCAGACTTTGCATGGTCAGTTTTTGAACAAGAAAGGAGTGCAGTGCAAGAACATGTTTTGGAAGACTTTAACCCTCACTCAGATAACTATGATAATGTAAATAGGTATTGTAATAGTAATGCAGTAGATAGTAGTATTAATATCGGCTTGTATAATAGTTTGGCACCCACTACTAGTACATTATCATGTAACAGGATGCAACATAAGCATCTGCCCTCTGTACGCAACACTTAATCTTAATATATGTTTATCTTTTAAACCAAAAAAAAGACTCAGCCGGTCATTTCATTAGTTACCACTCTGTTTCCCTCATTTCTATATTTTATTACCTTTCTGAGCCACAACATTTAAATAATATTTGGTTTAAATTGGAACATGAGTATTTGATGTTAAAATCGAAAAGGATACAATTTAGTATTGTAAATCCTCTTGCTTAACTTGCTTCATCTTATTCCCAAATCTCATCTTCCTTGTAAAATCGTTTAAAAAATGAATGATATATTTTTGCAATTGGAAATAATTCAACTTTAAAGTTTTCATTTTATCAATTTTACCCTTAATGAGAAGCTTTTATAACCATACAAATATCATGGCCCCACAAAGCTTTTATCCCTTAAATTTTTAAAACCATAAGTTTTAATTTTTTTTTAAAATTCCATGCCTAGTCAAACTACCTCATCTAAATTGAAGCATTATCAAGCAAAAGTATATACATACTCTGTTATACACTACACTAATTAGTTAATAATATGTGAGCATATTTTACATCGTCGTCATTGATAACATCTACATTTGGCTTTTCAGTCCCTAAGCGAGGGTTGGATTCCCATGTGAGCAACGCGGGTCCTTAATTGTTACTGAGAAATAGTTCCACATGATACATAGCTGGGAAATCATGTGTCAATAACAAACCCCAAAGCAAATCAAATCTCCTCGATTACTGTATTCTCTCTGTATACGATTAAAATCGGGTCTACCTGATTTTGCTATTTAATCGAAACCAGGGAATTGTTTCGAGGGTTAGTCTCGAAGTGAAGCGGATCAAAGTGACTAAGGTAAGGTACTGTGTTCGAAAATCGAAGTACCTGCCAAGATTGAAGCCGACAGTGATCGAGGTCAAACAGGACAGACTCCAAACGAAACACAATAATGAGAAATCGAGATATCCGTGACTGGTTGAAGATCACGGCGGAGATCTCGGAACGGATCAGATCAAAGGTAGTTAATTAGCTAATAAAGTGATTTCCTTCTGTTATTAGAGTTATACCATAAGTAGGATTCCTTTACTATATAAAGAGGAGTCCACATCATTTGTAAAGATCTCACATTCACACAGATCAAAGTAGTACAATATTCTTTCTTTAATTTATATTCTCTTGTTTATCACTTTGCTATTTTTTAACTATTCTTGCTCTACTAGTTCGAGGGTATTCCAACTCAAGGGCTCTGTTTAAACACTGATTTGCTTTACATTATTGTCAATTTACATTACTTATCTTTACGTCTCTCAATTGGTATTAAGTAAAATCACGTATCCTTAAAACCACAGTATAAGTTTAATTGTTGTCCAATTTTTAGGGTAAATAGTTTGACGCCCACTGTGGGGCTAAGAATAATAGTGATTGCTTAATATTAACCCTAATAACACACACTGCTTTTACTCTTGTTCTCGTAAGTGTTTTTGATTTCAGGAATCAACATGTCAAATTCTCAAATAGCACCCACATATACAGACAACGACCTTGGTCTTCAGGGTGAGAACGAAAATGTAGCCACCCCGGGAAACAAATTACCTCCAGTCAACCCTGATGGACCACAAGCCTTTAACAAAACTGACATCGGATCCCATGTTGCAATTAATGAAAATTTGGGCGTCGATCCCGAAAATAGCATTCGCAGAGATGTTCGAGCTGCCGATAAGAACGCACAGAGTGGTGAAGAAGGCGGAATTAGCCTTAGAATGATATTTAAAATGTTACAGACCCAACAAGCTTAGCAAGCTGCGATAACGCAACTCCAAAATCGAAATCGAGTACCAAGCAGAATTGAGCTTGATACATCATAAGAAGTTATTCACAGGGTCGAACTTATTCTAGATAAATCGAACGATAATGGATAGGGAACTGACCTAGCCATCATGAAGATGCTCAAGGAGCTTACTAAACGGGTCGAATCAGGAGAAAGGAAATTCGAGGCTAATGATAAAAAGGTAGAAACATACAACTCATGGGTTGATCAAATACCGGGGCGCCCCCGATTCTAAAGGGTTTAGATTCGAAGAAGTCAGTACATAATCCTTCCCCACCAAGTGCGGTCTGAAGCCCATTCCAAAGAAGTTCCGCATGCCAGAAATTCCCAAGTACATTGGAACCACAGATCCTAATGAGCATGTCACTTCTTATATATACGTAATAAAGGGAAATGACTTAGAGGATGATGAAATTGAATCTGTTCTGTTGAAAAAATTCGGAGAAACTTTATCGAAGGGGGCGACGATATGGTACCGCAATTTGCCTCCCAGTTCCATCGATTCCTTCACCATACTTGCTGATTCATTCGTAAAGGCACATGTCAGAGCGATAAAGGTTGCTACTAGGAAGTCGGACCTCTTCAAAGTGAGACAAAAGGACAATGAAATACTAAGGGAATTCGTATCTCAGTTCCAGTTGGAACGCATAGACCTACCTATGGTCACCGACGATTGGGCTGTCCAAGACTTCTCTCAAGGATTGAACGAGCGACGTTCGGTAGCATCACGACAACTAAAGTAGAATTTGGTTGAATATCCAGTTGTGACCTGGGTCGATGTACATAATCGATACCAGTCAAAGATCAGAGTCGAGGATGATCAGTTAGGATCCCCTTCCAGTTCTATTTACCCAAATACGTCCGAAGGAAGTATTCAAAGAGACATCAATAGAGAGCCCTGATCAAACAGAGATCGATACCAACCATACGATGCAGATCGTAGGAATAACGGACCAGGATGTAATCCTATTCGGAATGATCGAAGGAATGATCAAGGACAAACTTACCGAGAGTTCATGAGCAAGGGTGGCTTCGACAAACATGTCGAGCCCAAAGAAGCGCCACGGTTATTAGAATATAACTTCAGTATCGATGCCTCGGGTATTGTATAAGCCATTGGACGGATCAAGAATACTAGGTGGCCCAGACCTCTACAGATATCCGGTTGAAAGGAAACCAAATCAAATATGCATATACCATGGAACCCATGGTCACAAAATCAAAGACTGCAGACAATTAAGGGAGGAGGTAGCTCGTTTATTCAACGAGGGACACCTTTGAGAGTTCTTGAGTGAGCGAGCTAAAAATCACTCCAGAGACAAGGATACAAATAGGAAAAATGAACAGGAAGAACCACATCACATGATTCATATGATCGTTAATAGAGTCGATATTCCTCAAGGCCCGACATTTAAATGCACCAAAGTGACAATCACAAGGGAGAAGCGTACCTGGGACTACTTACCAGAAGATACATTATCTTTCAATGATGAGGACGTAGAAGGGATCAAACAACTTCACAATGACGCACTGGTAATATATATCCTTATGAATAAAATTCAAGTTAAATATGTGTTGGTTGATCCAAGTAGCTCGGCAAAAATTATTCGATCGAGGGTTGTAGAACAACTCGGCCTCCAGGATCAAATTGTGCATGTAGCTCAAGTACTTAACGGTTTAACATGTCAAATAAAACAATCAAAGGGGAAATCATGTTGCCAGTAAACGTGGCCGGGACTATCCAGTAAACAAAGTTCCATGTAATTGATGGTGATATGAGATACAACGCACTGCTCGAAAAATTTTAGATTCATAATATGAGGGTTGTACCTTCAATGCTCTATCATGTCTTGAAATTCCCGACGTCGGAAGGAATCAAAATGGTGTATGGTGAACAACCGACAGCAATGAAATGTTTGCAATCGATGAAGTAGTGCAGGTATCGGTGCTTTTATCAGCAAAGGAATCAGAGCCAAAGGGAAAACAAGAAGTCAAATAGCAACCACAGGTACCGGCCTTAGCCCCGTCGCAGGAGCATTAGATCTTTGAGGATGAAGATTTTATGATACCTCGAACCTTTACGACCCCCGATGATTCTGATGAAACAAAGTCAACGGTCGAGGATCTAAAACAGATCATACTAATCGAGCATCTTCTCGATTGAAAGGTATACCTGGGCGCGGGGTTAACTCCTGAGCTCAAGAAAAAACTCATTCAATTCCTTTTAAATAACATAGATTATTTTGCTTGGTCCCACATGGATATGACAGAAATCCCACCGAAAATTATAATACATCGGTTGAGCCTGGACCCAAAGTTCAGACTGGTAAAACAAAATAGAAGGCCCCAGTCCGAGGTAAAACATGCATTTATCAAGGACGATGTAACTAAACTTCTCAAAATAGTGTCCATCCGGCAAGTATAATATCTTGAATGGTTAGAAAACATAGTTGTAGTCCCCAAGAAGTGGAACAAACTTAGAATGTGTGTAGATTATAAAAATTTAAACAAAGCATGTCCCAAAGACTCTGTTACATCTCGCGTTTCTCGTACGTTAAAGTTTTCTCTTCAGTTAATTGGCATAGACTCGGGGATGAGATTATCTTGAGTTTATCTTATTTATGCTATTTATAACAAGCAATAAGTAAGTGCCATAAAGGAAAGGGTACATGAATTAAAGAAATGAGTTTCGTTGAAGGTTGTTGATTTGGGATAAAATACGGTCTGAGCTATAATACTCGATACTTATGGACTAGTACCATATAAGGTACCATATGACCGTGATAATATGATGTATAAGTAGAATTTTAAGTAATTTGAGATAATTCTTAGTTATGTGAGTAATTGATTAATTATCGGGTAACATAATAATACATAATTAATTATTAATTATAGGATAAAGTTAAAAAAAATCCTCGCCCACCATATGTGCAGCAAGCCACCACCCAAACCAAATGACTCATTAGTCATGTTGGGTAGGTGGCAATTTAAAGTGCTAACTAAAATACACCTCATGCTAACATGTTTCAAGGCAAAGATACTACAATCTGATTTTAGCTCAAAAGAGATTTCTTACAAAAATCTTCAACTAAATCCTTACAAACAGAACACTAAAGAATTCCTACAAGTTTCAATAATTCCATCAAGAATTCATACACATTAAGTAACGTGGTTAAGGCCTGTAGCAACGTAAATCTTCAACAGTCCAACAAAATTTTTTAGAACTATAGCAACGTAAAGTTTTGCGTTTCTAAAGGAGTACGATACAACCTTTTCCAAGAATATACAGATTTTTTCCTACTCCAGGTATGTTAAGACTAAGCTCTTCTTTCATTTTGGCATGATCTCATAATTACACGAGTTTGATAACAAAGCATAAAGAAAAATTCATATCCAGAAATTTACGCATATTTTTCTAGTTTTGTAAGTTACAATATTCTCTTTATCGGGATTTCATATTCATTTGAGTATTTTTTTTCCAGTCAAGAGAGCAGAGAGTCTATATATACAGCATTACAGTAATTTCATTAGCATCGAGCTATAATCGATGGGCAGGCCCCTATTGGGCAACCTCTGATCAAATGGTAAGTTATATACCGAGCCTACTATAGCCGAGCGCCTATGAGCGAGCCCAATTGGCCGAGATACAGAGCCTAGTATGGCCGAGCACCTATGAGCGAGCCTACTATGACAGAGCAGTTATATACGTATACCGAGCCTTATAAGGCCGGACATCTATTTACTTACTATATTGAGAGAATACATTCAGTATCAATAGGTGAGCATATTTTTCAGATTATCTTTGACCCCAAGTTGTTTTCAGTTATTATATTATTAGTTTAGTTTCAGCTTTCATTATATTGCCTTACATACTTGGTACATTATTTCGTACCGACGTCCCTTTTTGGGGGCGCTGCATTTCATGCGTGCAGGTTCAGACACACAGATGGGTAGACCTCCTCAGTAGGTGTTGCTCGAGTTCAGCTTTAACGGTAAGCTCCCCGTCCTTCGGAGTTGCTGGGTCTAGAAGTTTTATGTACATCTTGTGTATATTGTAGATAAGTTATGGGTAGGTGGGGGATCTATTTCGATCACAGTACATCTATCAGTAGAGGCTTGTAGATATATCATGTCAGTTAGTGCAGTATGTTGGGCTTGTAGGCCCTATATATATATTTTGTTGGCTTGTCAATTGTAGTAATTATGACGGCCTTGCCGGCCCAGCTTTATGTTAATATTTAGTCAGCGTTAGTCTCTATTCTGTTTTATATTTTTCATTGCATATTATCTTGTAATGTGGCCCACGGCCAAAGTAGGACATTACATGTTCAATGTCTCTTAGTCACAAGTGGTACGTAAGGAAAGGTGAAGTACTGGGTGCCGATATCGCCCCCAGGATCGGGGTGTGACAGACCATTTTCCTCTGCCAAATATCGATTGCATGATCGATGCCATGGTCAGTTACGAGATCCTAAGTTTTCTCGATGCCTATTCCGGGTACAATCAACTTCCAATAAACCCTGAGGATCAGGAAAAAACTTCCTTCATCACTAATTATGGCACCTATTGCTATAATGTAATACCGTTTGGGCTAAAAAATGCTGGTGCTACTTACCAACGCCTAGTGAATTGAATGTTTGAAGAACAAATAGGTAAATCAATAGAGGTATATATTGGCGATACGCTAGTTAAGTCCCTGCACGCAGAGGACCATTTGACACATTTGCAGGAAACTTTCAACATATTAAGAAAATATAACATGAAGCTCAATCCTGAGAAATGTGCATTTGGGGTCGGTTCGGGCAAGTTCCTTGTCTTTATGGTGTCAAATCTGGTAATCAAGATCAACCCCGATAAAATAAAGGTCATCGAGGACATCAAAGTCGTGGGCAGCGTTAAGGCCGTATAGAGATTAACAGGGTGGATAGCCACCTTAGGCTAGTTCATCTTGAGGTCTTCATATCGAAGTCACAAGTTCTTCTCACTGATCAAAAAGAAGAACAATTTTACTTGGACCCCGGAATGCCAACAGGCGTTGGAAGAGTTAAAGCGATAACTTTCGAGCCCACCATTGTTTCATGCTTTGAAAGCAGACAAGAAGCTCTACTTATATCCGGCAGTCTCGAAAGTCGTGGTAAGTGGTGTCCTAGTCTAAGAAGAGCAAGGTATGCAATTTCCTGTTTACTATATAGTCGAACTCTAGATGAAGCCGAGACCTGGCACCCTCACTTAGAAAAATTAGCGCTTGCTCTAATAAGCGCCTCTAGAAAATTAAAACTATATTTTCATTGCCACCCAATTTGCATGGTGACCACTTAACCTCTTCGTAATGTTCTGCACAAGCCCGAACTCTCGGGCCGGTTGGATAAACAGATCGTCGAAATAAGTGGGTATGATAACGAGTATTAACCCCGAACATCCATTAAGTCTTAAATCTTGGCTGACTTTATGGCCGTCTTCACGCCAGCCCTCGTGCCCGGGGTCGAAAAGGAACTTTTGTTTAGAACATGTACATCTTTAGGGGTATGGACCCTTTTCATAGATGGTGCTTCAAATATGAAGGGGTCCGGACTAGGCATCGTTTTGAAGTCGCCCACAGGCAATACAATTAGACAATCTATCAAAATCCCTAAGTTGACTAACAATGAGGCCGATTATGAGGCCATGATTCCAGGTCTCGAGCTAGCTAAAAGCTTGAGAGCAGAAGTCATCGAGGCCAAGTGTGACTCCTTACTTGTGGTTAACTAAGTCAACATGACCTTCGAGGTTCGAGAAGATCGAATGCAGAGGTACCTAGACAAGCTGCAGGTAACCCTACACCGGTTTAAAGAATGGACCCTACAACATGTACCTCGAGAACAGAATAGTGAAGCCGATGCCCTTGCAAATTTGGGGTCATCAGTCGAAGACGATGAAATTAGCTCGGGAACTGGCGTACAACTTTCAAAGTCAGTAGTCAAAGAAGGCCATGTCAAAATAAACTCCACAAGCTTAACTTGGGGTTGGAGGAACAAATATATCGAGTATCTAAAAAACGGGAAGCTCTCATAGGACCCTAAATAATCGAGAACCCTACGAAAAAAGCTGCACGATTCACATCGGCCAAAGATGGAACAATATACAGAAGAATGTTCGATGGACCGTTGGCAATATGTTTGGGTCCGGGAGAAACTGACTACGTCCTATGAGAAATTTATGAGGGTAATTGCGGGAACCATTCCGATGCCTAATCAAAGGTTCACAAAGTCATCAGAGCGGGATACTATTGGGCTAATATGACAAAAAATACTAAGGAGTTCATTCAAAAATGCGACAAATGCCAAAGACATACACCAATGATCCACCAGCCCTGAGAGCAACTTCATTTAGTCCTATCCCTATGGCCGTTCATGAAGTGGGGAATGGATATCGTTGTCCCTCTGCCATCGGCCCCAGGTAAAGCTAAATTCATTCTATTTATGACTGACTATTTCTCTAAGTGGGTTGAAGCACAGGCTTTCGAGAAAGTCATAGAAAAAGAGGTCATAGACTTCGTTTGGGATCACATCATATGCCAATTCGGGATACCCGCCGAGATCGTATGCGACAATGGGAAATAATTTATCGGTAGCAAAATAACAACTTTCCTTGAAGATCACAAAATAAAAAGAATCTTGTCGACACCATATCATCCTAGTGGGAATGGACAGGCCGAATCGACAAACAAGACCATCATTCAGAATCTAAAGAAGAGATTGAATGACGTTAAGGGAAAATGGAGAGAAAGTTTGCTCGAAGTCCATTGGGCATATTAAACAACGTCAAAATCTAGTACAGGGGCAACACCTTTCTCCTTAGTATACAATGACTAAGCACTAATCCCGGTTGAAGTCGGGGAACCTAGCATCAAGTTTCGATACACAACGTAGGAGTCAAATCACGAGGTTATGAATACAAGCCTCGAATTTCTAGATGAAAAATGGGAAGCCGCCCTTGTTCGAACGGCCGCCTAGAAACAACTAATCAAGAGATATTACAATCGAAGAGCCAATCTTGGACACTTCAAAATTGGGGACTTAGTCTTGAGGAACATCACCATTAACACTCGAGAAAAACGAGGGAAACCTTGATCTAAACTACAAGGGACCATATCAGGTCCTCAACATCTCCGGAAAAGGATATTACAAACTTAGCACGATGAACGGCGAACAATTACCAAATAATTGGAACATATCACTCCTCAAACAATATTATTACTAAGGTATGACCTTCTCCTTTTTCATTTGTATTTTATACTAACTTGTTGCAGGTTTTCGATCGAAGACATCGAAGCTCTCTCCAAAAACGAAGTCCTTAGGTCTAAAAGCACGCGCTGCACTCTTTTTTCCTTTGATCAGTTTTTATCCCAAATGGATTTTTCTGGCTAGGTTTCTAACTAGGCAACAATTATTCATGCTAACTTAGAGCAATTCAATAGTATTTAAGGCTTTTTTACAATCAACCTCGAATATTGAGGGGGCATCACCCTCAGATGTTACATTTTCAAGGAAAATGCATCGTGTCAACAAGGTCTCGATAGGTAAATTTTCTAAAGGGCTAAACGATCAAATGAACTGTGTCTGTGTAGGTTGCTCGAGACCTAATGACAAAACATGTATGCATGAATGATCTATTGAAAGAAGTATTTTTTCCTTGCATGATGTTCCATGCCTTAGTGAAATTTCTACTTTAAAATTTCATACTTATGATCTATTGCGAAAACTGGCTTTTAGTGCCGATCACAACTAAAGCTCGAACAAACAACCCAGTACTCTAGGACTGCTATCCAAAAATTGACATGCTCGAATTATTAAACTTCAAGATTATAAGACCTTAAAAAGGCAACCCTCGTCTTTACAGGCCACGACCTTTCCACTCGGGGACTGACACTTCGAACAAGTTCGAAGTGGACTGACTTTAAAATTTTCATATGATTAAACTTTTTAAGCCAAAAAGGGAAAATGCCACTCTTTTAAGGCCATATCATCCCAATTCAAGAGCCTAAAGGCCATTATTTACCGTGAAAATGGTAATAATAATTAAATTTTTAAATGGGACTCTAAAAATACATGATCTATTTTTATGCCAGTTGTTAGAGCAGTGGATGCTAGATATGTGAAGTTTAATAGATTAAATACAAGCTAAAACGGGGCAATAATCAAACTGATGGGCTTGCTACCCGGGCCTGGGCCTGATCGATGAAAGGCCTCGAGGTCGATGCCTAGACTCGAGTTTGAGCTATCGGGGATAACCGGGAAGGGAATAACAGTTAGGATATAATCAACAAGGCTCTTTGTGGCCAATATCGAACAATAAAAGAAGAACAAGTATGAAAGCAATAAATGGAAAGAGTCTCCTCGAGCGAGTAAGTAGAGAGAAAAGAGAGAGAAAGAGAGAGAGAGAGAGAGAGAGAGAGAGAGAGAGAGAGAGAGAGAGAGAGAGAGTTGTTATTGATCTTGTGTATAATTGTTGGAGCAACAGTTACCCTTTACAAAGTGGTGAGGATTCCCTTTATATATTAGGAGAATCCTGTTATAGTACACCGTGCATTAATTTTAAAAACATGGAGATAGGACGGCTAGACGCAATGCCTCAATACAGTCTCTGGGTAGGCCAACTCTATCAGACTTAGCCATGTGCCTTGGGAATTCCCCATTTTGCTCTAGCCTCGATCTTCATCTTCTTTGAGTCGGGCCTCGACAAGTCCCGAGGGAGGAACACGGCCGCAACTCTACGTCCTCGAGGTCTCGATACATTCTTCTAAAGTGAATTGATAGCAAGAAATTATGCCCCCTGATTTCACCGCATATAGATAGTCTCCGCGTTTCTCAGAACGAAGCGATAGGAAACGACTCTGACACCTGACTCCTCGGGCTTCTCATGATGACGTCATACCGATGATGCAACCTATGGCGCGGGTTTTTGCGGTAACCGGGATATCCCATGAACTTGTGTTTTCAACATCATTCAGTGTACTATCGATTCCTGTTCTCCAAGGTAAAAGTACCACTGTAGATTCAGTTCTTCAAGAATATAGTAATTGCGTCCGCCGGTCAGTCTTCCAAAATCCTCGATGACCGCATCGTTATCTCCTATAAATATGGGCATTCTGGCATTGTTTTTCTATCCAAGTGCCTTCATCTACTCATTCACCCTTTTCTCCTTACCATCTTACTCTATTGTTGATCACCATGTTTGGAGTCTACGACCTTAAGGTCGTTTAGCATCGTTCTGATAGGTCGTGTCGTGGCCCTATGCCTGGGCTCCTCTTTGCTGAGCATGACTATGCTGTCCTGTCGCTGCTGTGGTTATTGTTATGTCTGTTGTACTTCTCCCTATTGGCTTGAGATTATGTAAGGGGGTTAACTTTCCTCACTTATAAAAAGTTCTTCGGGTTATATACCACTGCTCACCTTTATACCCCGACTCGACCTGGTGCTTTGCCCTGAGCTGGTAGCTTGCACGGCTCAATTTTCCAAGAAGTGGATTCCAAGTAGTCGTGCAAGTGAGGCTGATGCCCGCCAGGTCTGCTGTCTCTTCGAGGTTCTCTTGGCCAGTGAGGGTCCTCGACCTTTGGTGGGTTATGACGTTTTTTTATCCCTCCCTGCTTCTCGACCTATCCTTTGGGGATATCAGTGCGAAAGGCTTGGATAAGGCTTTTGAGGATGCATGCCCGGAGGTGTTTGTTGCAGGAGGTGGACCTTCGAGGGTAGACTAGTGTCTAGGCTTTTACCACGTGTGTGCATCCCTTTACTTTTTTGTTCCCGTATAAGGACCCCTTGCGGGCTTTTTGATTGTATATAAGGACCCCCCGAGGGTTATTATAAGCCAATATTTATGAAATATGAAGACATCTTCTTTACTTCTGCTTTTGATTTTTGCCATGTTCTTGTATACTCTTGTGCGTTTGCGGAGATTTTGAATGTATGCCTCTGTTGAATATCGTCAATATTTTTTCCGGCCTTTGGTCGACAGAAATGGCTCCTTTCCGAGTTCATCGTTGTTTTCGGAATCAAGCCTGAAGTGGTCCGGTAAACTTGGATCATCGGGCCCCTCAAGCCTCGTGGAGATAGAGCACCGAAGTGAAAGTCAACTTCGGACACTTGGAGCTTTTACTTTGAGCTTGACGTATATAACCTTTTAAGGTGTTGTAGGCAGGCTTCTGAGGAGGGGCTATTCGTACTTAGTTGACTTTCTGAGGTCGAGCCCTCGTGGACGGAGCTTGAAGTGCTTATTTTTCTTCTTGAGGGAAAACTTCGAGGTCGGGTACCACCTCGAGATCCATAACGAGGTCGTTATCCTCCCGGGACTTATCCTAGGTAGGCGAATCGTTGTTGTTTCCCACATATACATGGGATGGCTCTTGCTTCTTTGGAATATCTCATTATTTTAGATAGATATCCTTCCGCCTTGGCATCGAGTCACTCGTTACTTTAAGCGCAAAAGTGTTGGTGTAGGTCCCTGTTTCGGTTGGCCAATTCCACCATAGTCATGGCTGCTACTTCAGGGCCACTCCCAGTGCTCAGGATCCACGGGAGTTTTCTCTGAAAAATATTTCTTCGATGAGAGAGGAACATCTGGAGATAGTGAGGAGAGAATGTGGATGGGTGAGGGGGTAGCGTTATAGGTGCTTTCCCCGGATGAGGGTATTACGAACTCCGCTGATGGATTCCTAAACGTATACTTATACCCTTTCATATTAAGCTCCCTTGATAGGGTTGTGCTTGATTTCTGCCTGAAGTATCGGGTTACTTTGGCGCAGATACATCCATCGTTTTGGCGAGTAGTGCTGATGATGAGATTCTTTGCGGAGAAGGCTGGGCTTGAATTTATACTTAGTCACCTCATCAGGCTGTATTGGCCGTTTCATCATCGAGACCTACTAACCTTGTGGTGTCGTTCGTCCACACCCTTTGTTGTTGATGATGAGGAATATGGGGATCAAGAGTGGGTGAGTCGATTCGTCCGGGACCGGACGACTAACATTATCCCCGTGGAACTCATGCCATTTCCCGAGGGATGGAATTATGCACGTGAGTGGAGTGTCTCGTGCTTTCTTAGATTCGCTTGTAGCGAAAACCAGTTTAGTAATTGTGTTTCCTCTTTCTTGCAGCAACTTCGTGGGCGCCGGGCGAAGTTCCCGATTTGCCCGGCTGGGTTTGGAGGTTGGCGACCCATTCGACTTGCGACGAGCGTAGGTGGCAAGCTGTGTCCCAGGGCAGATGGGAAGCGAAATACCAAGGTATGTGCGTACACTACTTTTACCTTGGTCTTCGTATATTTGAGATGAAATTTTCCTCTTTCTTTTGTGCTGGATTTGCCGTCGTAGGTATAAGAAGGTCCCTAGGGGCGAGTCTGTGCTCCTCCGGAGAGGGGGATGAGTTGTCGGCTTCCGATCCAAGGGATGATGGTGATAAACGGGATATGCACTCGCAGTGCGATGGAGATTTTAGCGGGGCTAAACGGGTCCGTGTCTTCGAGGAGAACACATCGCCCGAGCCTGCTGTTCCTGAAGTCTTTGGTTCCGGAGCGGTGGTTCCTCCGAGTGATCATGCTCCGACCGAGGTTGGTTCTTCCATGGCCGAGGGTCTAGACAAATAGGAGTGTGCTCGGCCTTCGAGGAAGTCCACCGTCTTCACTTCGCGGTGAGTTTCGGCATAGTCCTTCCGCATCTCGTGTCTTCCCTTACTCATTGAGTTTTTCTTCTGTAGGCCTTTGATAGGCTCAAGTCTGAGTTGCTCCATCATAGGGCTAGGCTTCGGAAAGTTGTGGATGAGGGTAGGGCCCTTAGGCTCCACTGCGAGGATAGGGAGGTAGAGTTGATGCACTGGCGATATGAGGCATACAAGAGCTCGAATTACGAGAGCTATATGATGGAGCAGGTAACCTCTCGTATTATGCATTTCAATTTTTAACCTTTAAGGTTAATCTTTTTGCCTATCTCAGTTGCAGAAAAAGACGGAGTTCTCTAGAGCACCTTAGTGGTAAAGCCTACCGAATTAGGAATGACTGTGGCGAAATAAGAGCTCAGGTGCAGGCTCAAGCTTCAGAGGAGAAAGGTGCCTTGGCTAAAGTTCCTGCCTTCGAGGCCCAACTTCGTTTGGCTCATGACAATGCTTCAGTTCAAGCGGATATGATCACGAAGCTCGAATCCAAACTTTCAAGGGTCAGGGCTGAAATCGTTGATGCTCGGGCTGAAGCAGCATTGAGTCGGATTAAGGCTGATCAGGAGATGGCATTTCATTTGAAGGATGCTACTGATGCCCAAGCCGAGTTGAAGAGGTCCCTTGATCGAGAAGAGAGGATCGAGGAATATATTTGTTGCAGATCTCGAAGAGAGGTACTCGAATAGATCGACACCATGGGTTTCATTCTCCCGGAAGAGCTGGCTCGAGCGAGGGAGGACGAACGTGATGCTCAGTCACTTCTTGCCGACACCGCGGAGAGTGAAGATGAGGCTGGTAGGCCATAACCTTCTGAAGCGGAGTGTATACTTTGCCATTTTGTATGTGATATTCGCAGAGCGCGTTTGTAGATGGAGAACACACCTTTTTGCGTATGTAAATAAAAGAAAACTTGAAGTTTTATCTCTTATGTATCCCTTTCTGCTTTGGTTTTGACCAGGCGGGATGGTTTCGGAGTTGGCGAGAATCCTTAGATTCGTAATATGGTGCCAGAGCTCATCAGGCAGGCCCGGAAGCTTTTACATGCTTGGTTGATGCGGCCTTTAGTGCAAACTGGCGTTAGAGCTCTTATGCTTTATTCAACTATTTTGGGTTTAGTCTCTGAGTCGGGTTTCGACTCGAGCCTATTCGACTCTAAAGATTTTGCGTCTGCATTGGCGGCGACAATGGCTCTTACGCCTTGCCCTTGGGCATTTGTATTTTAACTATTTTGGGTTCAGTCTCTGAGTCGGAATGCGACTCGAGCTTAATTAGCCCTCTAGTTTTTTTAGAGCTGGCGACAATGGCTCTTACGCCTTGGGTCGAAGCGACCTCTTATGTATGTGGACCTGAGGCTTGTGAAGTTGGCGACGATGGCTCTTACGCTATGCCCTTAGGCATGTATAGTTAACTATTTTGGATCCGATCTCCGAATCAGGTTATGACTCGAGCTCATTTTAATCCTCAAGTTTTCAAATTTTAAGGTGGAGACAGTAGATCTTACGCTTTTGGTCGTTGTGACCTTTTAGTGTGTGGCCTTTAGGACTTTTTGAAATGACTTTGCCTGACCCGTCCTCGGTTCGGGAAGAACCTCGATTTCAAGTCGTTAGTAGCGATGTTAGAGCACCTCGGAAGGTTTAGCTCGTAGGTTGAGTAGCTCGAATCCTTGTGATTTGGAGCTGACATAGTCGAAGCTCATTTTCCTGTTGAGGGTAGCCTATTTTAACCGGTTCTTTTCAAAGTAGATTTGAAGTAATGGCCTGTGATTTTGTTAGCGACGGTCGAGCGTCCCCGAGTCGCGTTAACTTGGATGGTGCAGCCATATTGACCGTAGTCATTTGTGTTTGGCTAGAGCCATTTATGATCCCGAGTGTGGCAGTTTAGGTGTATATATCGAGGGTATGCCCTTTCGGGAGTCTTACAAATGCGACATATAGACTGAACTTCGGGATCGCGTTTTATGCCTGTAGTAAGGTCTTACAAAATTTTCATGCATGTTGAGGTCTTACAGGTTTTTCATGCCTGTTGAGGTCTTACAGCTTTTTCATGCCTGTTAAGGGCCTTCCAATTATTTTTTGTTGTTATGAAAAATAGATCTGGCTAGACCAAGTTTACCCGCTCGGGGTCCTACGACCTCGGGTTTTTTAGTGAATGGCAATTGACGATAGTCTCCGAGTCATCGAGTTTGCTTAGGCTTGAAAGCTATTACTCGTGAGCTCGAAATTGCCTCGTTGAGGTCTTACGAGCACGAAGTTCCGACCCTGAGGTCATGTGGGTATCAAATCATTGACGCTTAGTCTCCGAGTATTTCGGGACATACTCGGTTAAGGGATCCTTGTCGTGAGCATGCTGAATTTTCTTTGGAGTACGAGATGCTTTTGGCGAGAGATATTCTTTAATTGCTTGGCGTAAGTACATGTTGCTTCTTTGCCGTGAGCTCGGCCTGCGCGAGCACGACTCTTTTAACTATTTGGCCCGGTACATTGTTTTTTATTGGAACTTAGTCCGTCGTTCCTCGATCCTTCCAAACGGACGACGTCTTAAAGGCAGGGTGCCTTCCAGTATTCGGGGTTAATTACAAAAGAAGCCCCGCAAGCTGGTCGGATCCTCCTTAGGCGGCGCGTCGGGCCGCTAAGAACCATGTCGGTGAGACCCTCTTCAGGATGAAAGCTCAGCCGGGGGGAAGAGTGAGACGGGTACCATTAAGGCCTTGGGATCTTCGGGTAGGGTTAACACTTCCGAATGCCCTGGCCGGGTGTCTGCATACGGGTTAGTTTAAAATAACGAATGAGGGAGGTAGTCTTACCTTATCGCGGTGTGCGCAGGCGATGTTACGAGGCCCAATATGTCCTTGGTGTTTTTGAGTGTGGACTCTGCATAGCCCTTCGCTATGTTTAATCGGGCTTGGCCGAAGACATGGTTTAATACCCTTTGAGTCTTTCAAGAGTGGAGATATTGGTACCGGCGCTACGTTATGTGACGCGAACACTGCCAACGGTTTTAATTCCGTCCCTTGCGGGGGATTTCAACCTTTGGCGAAGAGGGGACGACACTGCCTTCTCACAGTGCGTCCGCAGCCGTCTGAATAAGATGTTCATGCCTTGCGCCTCCTTTGATGATACGGATCTTGGCGTTCTGGTCTGCGCCAGCCATGCTGACTGAGAGAATGGCCTTTCTTCTTATTGTCTTGTTCGCTGTGTGGAATTCGCAAAAGATTTGAGAGGCGGGCGTGATTTGGTCCGGCGATACGAGCCGCCCTATCATCCTCGACCCGACAATATTGACCGAGCCACCTGAATTCATGAGCATATGTTTTATTTGAAATGGATCGAATGAGGAAGAAGGTTACCAATGCATCAGTGTGAGGTTGAGACAAGGTCTCGGTGTCTTCTTCGCTGAATGTGAGTGCATCCTTGGGAATATATCCCCAGATCCGCTTTTCTCTGGTGACAGGCATTTTTACCCTCCTCTTTATAAGTTCATGGAGAGTGTTGTCGCTCTTCCACTATCATGGTAATATGTCACGGCCCATTTGCTTTATTCTTCTCGGCTGCCTTCCTTACTCGGAATTGAACTCGAGCCCGATTGCTCGATAGTTCTCGGCGATGATTCTTATTGAGTAGCTTGACTATTTTCCTTCAGAGCTGGTGGCCATCTTCGGCCCCGTGGTTATGCATATTATATAGTTCACACACCATGCTGTGATTCCTCTAAGAGGGATTCGACTGAATAGGCCTGGGCTATTTGGCGTCCCTGGTTTCGCTGACGGTGAACACGATGTCTGATACAACGATGTTGAAATTGTATCTTGATGGGCGAGGTGCCCTCGCTGGCCTCGTGTCCCCGTCGAATCTAGCTCTATTGACGATTTCTCAAGAATATTGCCTCGATCCATTCTCCGATCGTTGCGAGGTAGGTTGCATCTCGGGGCATTCCTCCTATCTGCGGTGTACAAGCGGTATTTTTCTTTGTTTGGCATCGGTTTCTTTGCCAGGAGCCTGCTTGGGTATACTGAGCCCGAGGGTGCTCATAACTGGTCATCCATGACCCTGATTTGCGACTGGTGCCGGATGTGGGTGTCCGACCAGGTCTTGGCTGGATACCTGATCAAGTTTTGTTACAACTACCTTGAAATCACCGGGCTTTGTTCGTTTAGGCTTTGAGTGAAGGCCTGCACCGCCCAGTCGTCTAAGACCGGGGGTAGTTCAGTTTGTTCCAATTGGGAATGAGATGAGAATTCTCGCAGCATTTCATTCTCCCTTTGCTTAATCTCGAATGTGTCGGGTTTTCTCGTCGTTGCTTCGATGGCACCGACGTGTGCCTTTATGAAGGAATCCGCCAGTATGATAAGTGAGTCTATGGGGTTAGGAGCTAGGCTATGACTCCACATCATGGCCCCCTTCGAGAGCGTTTCTCCGAACCTCTTCAATAAGACGGACTCGATCTCATCGTCTTTTGTGTCATTGCATTTCACCGCGAACGTACAGGCAGTGATGTGTTCGTTGGGATCTGAGGTCCTGTTGTACTTTAGGAGTTCTGTCATTCCGAACTTCTTTGGAATGGGTTTTGGGTCCGCTTCCTCGGGTAATGACCTTTGTATGAACTCCTTTAAATCCATGCCCTTGAGGACCGGGGGTGCACCCGGGATCTAGTTGACCCTAGAGTTATAGGTCTCGACCTTATTATCGTTGGCTGCTATCGTTTTCTCGCCCGATTCGATCTTTTTAATGAGATCCTCAAGCATTTTTACTATGGCAGCGTCAGTTATCGATCTGTTATTGCTCGATCTCCCGGGTAACTGTTCGGTTGGGGGAGCTATTTCCGGTGCTACTGTGCTGGGAGTCTTCGGGTGGCTTTGCAACTGAGTGATAGCCAAGTGTTGTGCATGCAACATTTCAAAAATAACATGAAGACTGACTTCTTGTTCTTCCCGGGCTGGGATTTTTGGCTTCCTGTTAGTCGTCATGCCGCATGCTCCTGTCAGTGTGTGAGGTTTCGTCGACCTGCTGTGCATCCTGCGAATCCGCGTCTGCTGAAATCGGTCCAGACACATTATTGGGATTCTGTGGCGGTGCGCTGATGACTGGAACAACCACACTATTTTCCTTGTGGTATTCGAGGTTGCCATTCTCAACTCTGTTTACCGAGCCAGACATTTTGTCCTGAAATCAAAAGATCTTGGACTAGAAAAAGTGAGAAAGATAACTTGCGTTTGTGTAATGAAACAAGCAAGAAAATAATCACTATTATTTTTAGCCCCATTGTGGGCGCTAAACTATTTACCGTGAAAATGGTAATAACAATTAAATTTGTAAATGGGACTCTAAAAATACGTGATCTATTTTAATGCCAGTTCTTAGAGCAGTAGATGCTAGATATGTGAAGTTTAATCAACGAAATACAAGCTAAAACGGGGCAGTAATCAAACCGAGGGGCTTGCTACCCACACCTCAGATTGATTAATGAAAGGCCCCGAGATCGATGTCTGGGCTCGAGCTCGAGGTATCAGGGATAACCGGGAAGGAAATAATAGTTAGAATATAATAAACAAGGCTCTTTGTGGCCAATATCGAGCAATAAAAGAAGAACAAGTATGAAAGCAATAAATGGGAAGAGTCGCCTCGAGCGAGTAAGTAGAGAGAAGACAGAGAGAGTTGTTATTGATCTTGGGTAGAATGGTTAGAGCAAAAGCAGCCCTTTTACGAAGTGGTCAGGATTCTATTTATATAGGAGGGGAATCCTGTTATAGTACAACGTGCATTAATTGTAAATGCATGGAGATGGGATGACTAGACGCGACGCCTCGATACATGCTCTGGGTAGGCAGACTCTGTCAGACTTAGCCGTGTTCCTTGGGAATTCCCCATTTTGCTCTAGCCTCGATCTTTGTCTTCTTTGAGTCGGGCCTCGGCGAGCCCCGAGAGAGGGAACTTGGCCGCAACTCCGCATCCTTGGGGTCTCAAGACATTCTTCTGAAGTGATTTGATAGCAAGAAATTATGCCCTTTGATTTCGCCGCATACAACCATTATATTTTTAAGTTCGAGAATCCACCCTCACTCAACCGAAACCTAAGGGTTTTTTCTACTCCGAGTTCGAGCAAGTACTCACTCGATTATAGAGATTATACTAATCTGAGTTCGACAAAAATTTTGCAAGGCAACGAAGTGAGTCAAAATTCTCACAAGGTATAAAGTATATCAAGATTATCATAAGGAGAAAGGCAAAATAGAGTTTTCACAAAACAGAAATTGGAGACGAGTCAAGAGATATTTCATATATGTAAATGTATTTGCAAAGACCACTCAGTATCCTACAAAAAAATTCAAAGAAGAAAAAATTCTAAGTACCTAATCCTCTCCGGGAGCCTAATCTTCATCTTCACACTCTCAAAACCACTCGCGCTCCTAGAGCAACGGTTTAGCTTTAGCCACAAGCTCTTTCGCACTCTCAATCTCGGCAGCAAGGTCAAAACCACGAGCATGAATCTCTTCGAGAGTCTTTCTCCGAGACTGGCATTTGGAATGCTCAACAAAGCAGAATGCTCGAGCCTGAGCAGCATCGGAAATTTCTTGTGCTTGAGCTTGATCGGCCTCAATATCGGATTGGAAGACAGCTACGATCGCCTCAGCATTGGCTTTAGCCATCTCAACCTCGGATTTGGCTTTTGCCAGTTTGATGACCAACCGAGCCTCGAGCTCCTCCATTTTCTTGGCCTGAGCTGAGCTTTCCTCTTTCATGCTTTGGAGATGATGTTCGACCGATGACAGTTGGGTTCGAGAAGTCTCTTTCTCCGAGGCAAGGCGATCCATGTTTTGTTTCCACCCCAAAGTGTCTGCCCTCATCATATTGGCCTCTTTGCGGAGTTGTTCGATCTTCTCGGCCTTCTGTTGAACCTGCAGGATCAAAGTATAAGTCGTCATCCCTGAACTGATACACCGTACTTCTAAAAAAATTTCATTACCTGATCAACCAGTTTGGTTTGCTCTTTATGGGCTGTGGCCAACTGGGCTCGGAGGACCTTGGTCTCCATTTTTTTCCCATTGAGAAGTTTGAGGGCATATCTCTCCTCTACGAGCCTTTTAAGATCGGCCTCCCTGCCAGTTCAACTCTAAGATCTCCTCGGTCCGAGGCTGAACCTCTTCGACCATCACTGGCTCAGCGGCCTTCAGAGTTTCGACACTCCTCTTCGTTCGTGCTACCAACTCGAAGTCAGCATCTTCATCTTCATCTTCCTCCCTTAGACGCTAAGCAATACTAGTAGGCAAGGCGGCGATGTCCTTTTTTGACCTGTGAGCCTTGCTCTTCTTAGGGTTTGGAGTCTCGAAGGGCGAGATCCTTTTTCTTTTCTTCTCCTTCGACGGCTTCGGGATCGGGGGCGGAACCTCCTCCTCCCTAGACGGGGGCCTCATGACGGCAATGTCTTCGAGGCATATGTGAAAAGAAATCAAGTGAATGAGAAATTAAACATGTCAGAAAAAGATCATCAAATACATGAAAAGAAGCTTACCATAATTTTGGGCCTCCCATTGGCCCTTTGCCAAGTCGCGCCACGAGCGCTCGGCATATGAAGAAGTCGAGGCTAGTTTCCGAACCCATCCCTCATGATTTGGAATTGCACTAGGCATCCAAGAAACCGCTGCATCATAGGAAAAGACACCAATAAGAAAAGGCGAAAGAAACGAAACAATAAATAGAAGCTATAGAAGGGTTTGTACTTACGCTTCATGTTCCATTCCTCGGGGAATGCCATCTTCTCGGCCGGGATTATATCGGAAGTCCTCACTCGAATGAACCAGCCCATCCATCCTCGATCCTTGTCCTCGTCTATGCTCGAGAACAACACCTTGGTGGCCTGACATTGAAGCCTTATTAAACTGCCTCGATAAAGGCGGGGGCATCCCTTCGACCTTGCTCGCGAAGAATCGGAGTAGGATAACGATCTACAAAAAGGAGGGATGGATCTGGCCTAGGGTTATTTGGTATTAGCGGTAGAAGTCGATGATGATGGGATCGACAGGGCCCTAGCGTTAAAAGATAGCTGTAAACGCTTAGAAACCCTTTAACGTAAGTAGTGATGTCCTCTTTGGGGGTCGGAATCTCCACCTCTTTGTTTTCCCAATGACAATCTTTCTTCACCTGCTCGAGGTCGTCCTCAGTTATCGAGCATATATACCTCGATATTAGCTCACACCATCCTGGGACCAACGAAGTTTTATCGACTTTGAAGTCGGAAGTAAGATCCAACCCCCCGGGAACACACTCCCCAAGGCGTGGCTCCACCGATGTTTTATCACCGGCAGACTGCGACGAAAAAACTTTTTCCTTTTAAGGAACGATTTTTGCCATTTTTGCCATTTTTATATGGTTAAAGAACGAAGAAGATGAAATTTGTTGTATTGAGGAAAGGTTGACGGCAAGATTTGAAAATTTTGCATAACTAAAAAACTTGGAAGAAGTAGAGTGCTTTGAAGATTAAGAGAAGTTTGAAAGTAAAGTTCATGAAATTATGAGGAAGGCCTATTTATAATGTTCACGGTGACGGTTCAAAGGCACTGGTGGCCTGTCACCAACTGACGCTCATTGATGATTATGGAAACTGTACCGACGGGACATTTCGGTCACTCTTTGTCTCTTACATCACAAAGATGACGTCATAACCGGCCGAGGCACAAAATCGAAGGCTCAATTCGCTTCTTCTCATTACATTACAAGAAACGAGGGGACTATTTATATACGGTTAAAGCCGAGCCTACCCGATTTTGCTATTTAATCGAAACCAGAGAATTTTTTCGAGGGTTAGTCTCGAAGTGGAGCGGATTAAAGTGACGAAGGTAAGGTACTGTGTTCGAGAATCGAAGTGCCTGGCGAGATTGAAGCCGGCAGTGATCGAGGTCAAACAGGGCAGACTCCGAGCGAAACACAATAATGGGAAAGCGAGATATTCGTAACTGGTTGAAGATCACGACGGGGGATCTTGCAACGGATCAAATCAAAGGCGGTTAATTAGCTAATCATGTGATTTCCTTCTGTTATTAGAGTTATACCATAATTAGAATTTCTCTACTATATAAAAAGGAGTCCCCATCATTTGTAAGGATCTCACATTCACATAGATCAAAGCAATACAATATTCTCTCTTTAATTTATATTCTCTTATTTATAAGTTTGCTGCTTTTTAACTGTTCTTGCTCTGCTAGCTCGGGGGTATTCCAACTCGAGGGGTCTGTTTAAACACTGGTTTGTTTTACATTATAGTCAATTTTCATTATTTATTTTTATGTCTCTTAATTGATATTAAGTAAAATCATGTATCCTTAAAATCACATTATAAGTTTAATTGTTATCCATTTTTTAGGGTAAACACTCTCTTCTGCTACAATATAATTTGGCACAAAATTCGTTGAAGACAAAGCAATCCCAATTACGTTTGTTTCGCAACATTGCATGTTTCCCTTTATTGCTTTCCTTCTTCATCCATTGAATTCATTATTTTTATCATAGTTACAATATAATCAAAATGTTTGCTTGGATAAATGTGATCCTTTACTATAAACCAAATGTCTGGAATTTGAGCTTTACAAATTGAGAAACACACTTCCTCATTGAATATCCCCTACATGACGCAGATCTAGAATAATTGAGTCACTGAATTTCGAATAGCAAATAAATAAATAAATAAATAAATAGAACAGAATTACAACACATTCAATCACGGTTGTATCCTCTTCCCTCTGTCCAAGCCATCTTTAATTTGGTTAAAGTTCGATCATCCAACCTACAACCCCCTTGTTTGGTCCTCTTCTTTTTGTCTATATTGCTTCAAAAATCTTGCAAGAAATTTAGAGAATGCAATATGGCAAGTAGCGGTCCCCATGTAAAATAGATTTATCATTTTATTTTATTATACTAACTGCTAACATAGTCTGATCCGTATAGAGTTGTTTTATTTTCAAAAGACGATTTAATCCGGATAGAATTTCATTTAAAATTTTCACTTTTTTTTTTTTTTAATGTGAAAGGTGTATCTGGTTATGATTATGACAGTAACTAGTATTATTCGTTAATCGGAATTCTGAATGAAGCTACTTTTATAATAAGCTGTAGGTGTGAATCAAATCCAATTATACTTTTGTCAATAAAAAGGTATCAATTGTGTAATCAACAACAGATTATGGACTAGGTCGCGTTAATTGAATATTTTTGCATAAATATCGTGCTCCATGTTTCTCATTTTTAAAATGATATTTTCACGAATTTGGTGGCACGTTTCAGTAGTTTAAACGCATGCAAATCTCTTCCTCTACTTTTAAATTGAGATATCCGTATCAAATATATATCTATGTTTATCCCTTGTTAAAACACTGCAGTACGATGGCCAACAATAATTAGGAAGGAGTTCCAGAAATTAATTGAAAAGGCTACCGAACAGTAGATATCTATATCCATATATATATTAAAGCAAGAAAGTTTTGCCTTCTCATTTAGCCAAGTGGCAAGCTAATATAAAGCCACTTGACAATTTAGAACAATATTTGTAATAGTATTTAATTTAAGTTGAAAGATAGGATATTTCTTTAATTTAAATACAAAGATAGTAAATAAAATTCTTTTGAATTTAAATTCTATATATATATTAAAGCAAGAAAGTTTGCCTTCTCATTTAGCCAAGTGACAAGCTAATATAAAGCCACTTGACAATTTAGAACAATATTTGTTATAGTATTTAATTTAAGTTGAAAGATAGGATATTTCTTTAATTTAAATACAAAGATAGTAAATAAGATTCTTTCGAATTTAAATGGAAAGAAAGTTAAATTTGAATTGATTGTTTAATTAATTAGGAAAGCTAATCAACACATAAATGTTCCAATTGAAACGAGAGGCTCAATGAGTGAGACGAATTATTTTAAATAATAAGAAAGAGTTTTGAAAAATTTCACAACAAAAACAACAGAAAAATAAAAAAGTGTTTGTTACTAGAAATAAAACTAAAAAATCTAGGTTTGAACCCATAATCATAACTATCGAGTTGTTGGATCAAAACTTAACTTTCGTAACTACCTTAGTTGATCAATAACATTCACTTCTCCCTATGCCCTAAGACGTTAATTCAATAAATTTAAGTATAACAAATATGAATTAAGATTTATATTATATTAGTAGTGATAACAGAAGAGTGAAAATATGAATTGAAGCATCAACTTGAATGGTGATTAATAAAAGAAAATTTGCTTTGGTGATAGCAAACTTTCTTCATCAATCAGTAAACTCAATGTTCAAGTTAATCTCTCTCTCTCTCTCTCTCTCTCTCTCTCTATCTATATATATATATATATATATATATATATATATATATATATATATATATTAAAGGAATAATGTGCATTTGTGGCTAAGCTAAATATTATCATAAATATAACTAATTACCCTATCTTAACTAATAAGGTTTTGACCACAAAAAATTTGAACTGAAAGACAATTTAGGGTAATATATATTATAATATTTAATTTAAATGAAAAGGTAGTAAATAAGATTATTTTGAATCTGAATGGAAAGAAATAATAATAGTCTTATAACGGTATAACCAACTACCCTATCTTAACTAATAAGTTTTTTACCACAAGAAAATATTGAGGTGAAAGATAAAAACAACACCCTTATCTTAATTCATTATAAAGATAAATATGGAGGTATAATCAACACATACTACGAGTATCACTACTCCATTCAGCTAAAATATAAAATAAAGATAATAAATAAATGATACTCAAAAATATTATTGATAAATTTAAATATTAATTTGAGCAGTAGAATAAAAAATAATGAATATAATTTTTATTACAAGAAAAAGAAAAACTAAATTCATCTACTAATGGGAGTTGTGGGCAATGATATGAACAACTCTAAGTTATGGGTAATGCAATAATATGAACAAGGAATCAAAAAAGAAGAAAAAATATGTAAATAAATAATAATCTCAGTAGTAGATGTATAAAGAATGATAAGATTTATTTGATCTTTGAGAAGAGAACGTTTCTAAAATAATAATGAGATAATCATATTATATGAATAAGATACACATATTTAAAATCGATATAATAGATAAAACTAAAACAAATATAGACAATTGACATAATTCCAAGAAACAAATTCAAAATATTTAAATATAATATAAATTCTTATATAGTTAATTTAAATGGAAACTTAAAGCCAAACTTCCATATAAATGAAATAATTATATAAAATTTCATAGTAGAGGGAATAATATAGGGGGATAGAAAGGGGGTATAAAGATAATGTGAGTAAATTGATATTTTGAATTAATTTAAAAATAAATCTATATCTCTTGCTCAATTAGTATTTTAGTTTTAAGAATCAAGATGTGTGATGTATGTAGTTTGGAGTCGATTACTTTTAAAATGACTCCCAAAAAGAGAATTGTCAAATAAATGCAGTTCAATTCGATCAATTTTAAAGCAACTCCAATAATGTTGGAAGGGAGTTAATCAATCTTAATTTTACACAAGAATAGAGAAACTGATGATATACATTTTTGTGGGGATAATGTTTTAAACTATGAACCAACTCAGACATTGGCTGAACTAAATGTCAATTATGTTGCCTTACAATAAAATTAATTATCCAACATTATAATTTATTTTATATCCCAATCGTTTAGAAGCAATATATATACTTTTTATATTTTATTTTTCTATTAGTGCTAGCAGTTGCCATGCTAAATTAGATAAGAAGGGAGGATGAATTCTTCTCCAATGATTCAGGTATGGACTATGACTTTTTAGCTCATTGTTGATATTTATGTTCTCTCAAAGTGTATGAGCCAATTGATTGAGCAACCGATGGGGTCGGTACATATGTGTCAATTAGAATGAAATAGATTTAGATAGGGCAAACATATACAGTAATATAATTGCACTATTTGGGATAACCATTTACACAAAATAAAGTGAATTACAAAAATCATAAGGTAAAATTCATTTAATTAAGAATTACCTGTAAGAACTCATTTTCTTTTAGTATATGTGCATGGTATATTTAAAGTAGTTTAATATTTTTTTAATCATAATATATTAATCTTTACTATATCCCAAAAGTATCATTTAAATTGTTAAAAACAAAGTGTTTTAATTGTATGGTTAAAATTGAGGTGACATTAAAACTGTTGAGCAAATTACGATCCAATTGTTTTATATGTTGGTAACTCCCAAAAATTAAAATACTCTCTCTATTCACTTTTACTTGGCATGTACACTAAAAAAATATTTTTATTTTTACTTGTCACTTTACGCATATCAAGAGAAGATAATTTTTTGTTGTTATACCCACAGTATTTATTACTCATTTTAAATCATTTTCTCAAATACAATAAAATATGCATCAATTAATATGGCTATCATGATAAATTATGCACTCCATTTACTATTTCTTAAGGGGCGTAAAAAGTCAAAACGTGTCAAGTAAAAGTGAACGGAGGAAGTATATTGGTTGTAAATAAATCATCATGTGTGTGTATATATTAATTTGTCATTGTGAAATTTAGGTTGGTAGAAGTTGATGTTGATGTGAGAAATTATTATGTTGAGATAATAATATAATATATTTTTATTATTTTAATTAAGATATTACTAAATGTATTTTATTAGTTATTACTCTATATATTATTTCACTCAGTTTCAATTTTAATGAGATAGTTTGAATTTAGCTGTTACTGGTACACTGTTTCTTTCCTTCTTCTTGTGCCGAGGGTCTATCGAAAAAAGTCTCTCTACTCCTCCGGAGTAGGGATAAGGTCTGCGTACACACTACCCTCTCTAGACCCCACTTGTGAGATCTCATTGGGTTGTTATTGTTTGACTTGACACGAAATTTAAGAACGAAAAAGAAAACTTTTGAAATATGTGGTCCTAAAAGCTTTGTGGGGCCGTGATTGTTGTATGAGTGTAAGACCTTCTCATACGGGTAAAATGCATAAAATAAAAAAAATTTAAAGTTAAATTATTTTCAAATATAGAAATGTGTTAATCTTTTGGAATAGATACTAAGAAAAATACTTTATGTAAATTGAAAGGAAAAGAGTATTTATTTTTGAATCATATTGTATTTTTCTTTGTTTGTATCACCGACTATATATGAGGTTATAATATTTAAGTTTATGCCAATAGTTATTCATATAATTTAATTTTTTTAATTTATAGAATATAGCAAGATCATAATATTATCCGCACATCATACGGATAGTAATACTAGTTAATATAGTATAAGGTTAAGCAACAATTATGAATAGGTGCAGTATTATGAATGCTCGGTTGGGGAAAGGAGGTACGAGTTGGTTGAGGTATTACTGAGTTATTTTATTCATTTGTTTAATCTTAGTATGGAGAATTTTTACATAATCAATTATTTTAAGATTAAGTGCATGTAACCGATCATCGTGACATAGATAGATAACGCGAATAAAAGATACTATTGAAATTCTATTGATTGTGAGAAAAAAAATTGCTTACGTGGTAAGTAAAAATAAATTAACTAGGTTTCACAACCCCCAACCTCTTCTCCCCAGTCCGTCTTGTTTCAACATTTAATTTAGAAGTCTTCCCAACATTCTCCGAAATTTATCGTCTTATTAATTCAAACCAAAAGTGATATAATGTTTGAACCTCTCCTCTCGTTTGGTATTTAATAATCCAACCCAATTTGCAGTGAAATTTGAGAGTAAAAGTAAATTTGAGAGAGTAGTGGATGCTCTACTCTTGACACCTTGTGACTTGGACTAACCTATTAGCCACATGAAATGCATACAACATTTAAAAATAATTTAATTTTTATACATTAAAGTTTTAAAATAAATTTTTACATCATCAAATCACTTAAAAACTAATACAAGAACACTTGTTCATAATAGTTAGAATTATTTACCTAAAAAATAAGGCATACAACTTGCTTGTATAGTATGTCAAATCATAATTTACACCATATAATTTACTTCAGTATATATAAGCTAAACTCGTATCCCAAACACAATTGACAAAATTCACTTTTGAAGAGGTACAAAGAAGGAAGCAGTCTCAATTATACAACAACAACAACAACCCAATATAATCCCACTAGTAGGGTTTGGGGAGGGTAGTGTGTACGCAGACCTTACCCTTACCCTGGGGTAGAGAGGTTGTTTCCAAATAGACTCTCGGCATCCTTCCCTCCAAGAACTCCCCACCTTGCTCTTGGGGTGTCTCGAACTCACAACCTCTTGATTGGAAGTGGAGGTTGCTTACCATCAGAGCAACCCCTCTTGTCTAAGCAGTCTTAATTATAAATTGTCCAAAACCTTTTCCTTTAAAAATATGATTAGCCAAATATGAGGTATTTATATTAAAATTTTCAAGCAAAAAACTAGAATAATTTTGATATATGTGTTATTTTTTCTTCAAGAAAAAGAAAAACTAAAATATGATAACAACTATGTACGCGGCAAAATCAGAGGACTCGATTTCTTGCTGTCGAGTCACTTCGGAAGAACGCCTCGAGACCCCGATGACGGGAAGCCACAACTAAGTTCCCGACCTCGGGGATCGTCGAGGCCCGACCTAGAAAAAAATGGAGATCGAAGCCAGGACAAAGAGGGAAGCTCCCAAGGCACACGACTAGGCCTGACAGGGCCGGCCTATATAGAGCCTATGTTGAGGCGTCGCGTCGAGCCATCCTATCTCCATACTTTGTAATTAATCTCCACATAATGGTAACCGAGATCCCCTCCTATATAAAGGGGACTCATACTATCTTGTAACGGACTGATGTTGCTCCATTTCTCCATAACTACAATAATATCTCTCACACACTCTCTCTCTCTTTCTTTCTAACCTATCTCACTGCCCCGAGATCGCCTCGATATTCATCGCTTTCTTATTTTTTCTTCATCATATAACTTAGTATTGGCCATAAAGAGCCTTGTTTAATTGTATCTTCAACTGTTATCCCATCCCCGACTATCCCCGATAGCTCGAGCTTGACCCCGACATCGACCCCGAGGTCCTTCATCGATCAGACCTACACCCGGGCAGCAGGCCCTATGGTTCAGTTACTATCTCGTTTTAGTTAGCTTTTCATCATTAGATTCTATATTATTAGCATCAACTGCTCTAACAACTAGCTCGTGAATAGATCACGTATTTTTAGAATCACATTTATAAATTTAATTGTTGTTACCATTTTTACGGTAAACAGTTTGGCGCCTACCGTGGGGCTAAAATAATAGTGATTATTTTCTTGCTAGTTTCATTACACAAACGCACATTATCTTTCACACTTTTTCTTGTCCAAGATCTCTTAATTTCAGGTCAAAATGTCTGGCTCGGTAAGCAAAGTCGAGAACGATCACCCCGAAAATCACGGTGGAAACGGCGAGGCTGTTCCAAAGGCTGGCATGACGCCGTGGAACCCCGATAACGTATCTGGGCCATTTCCAGCGGACGCAGATTCACAGGACGCACAGCAAGTAGACGAAACTTCTCACATAGACAAGAGCATTCAACATATCGACCAATACGAAGCCCGAAAAACCTTGGCTCGGGAAATACAGGAAGTTAGCCTTCACGATATTTTAAAAATATTATAGGCACAATAGTTGGCTATTGCTCAGCTACACAGCCATCTGAAGACTCCCAACATATCAACTCCGAAAATAGCTCCCTGCGCCGAATGAGTACCCGAAAGACCAAGCAACGATAGATCGATAACAAACCCTGCCATAGTAAAGATGCTCGGGGATCTCTCCAAAAGGATTGAGTCAGGTTCATAGAAGTTTATGCAATATCTTCCCCAGCAGCAGCGGTCCTAGAATCCGCTTCACAGAAATCCGAAATGCCGGAACTCCCTAGGCGCAACAGGACCTCGGATCCCGATGAGCGTGCCACCGCTTACACTTGCGCGGAGAAATAAAATGACCTTCTAGATGATAAGTTTGAGCCCATCTCATTGAAGAAGTTCGGAGAAACACTCTCGAAAGAAACCATGATGTGGCGCCACAGCCTAACGCTCGATCTCACATACTCGCTTACCGTACCAGCAGATTCCTCTGTAGAAACATACGCCGATGTCATCGAAGCAGTAACGAAAGAGCCTGATACATCGGAGGCCGAACAAAGAGAGAATGAAACACCACAGGAAGTCACGCCTCATCTCCCGATAGGACGAGTGAGATCGTCCCCGATTTCGGATGACTGGTCAACGCAGGTCTTCGCCCGAAGTGTAAACGAGGCATGCCCGACGACTCCATGTCTATCCAAATGACGCTTAGTCAGATATCCATCCTAGACCTGGCCATATGCCTGTACCCGGCACCAGCCACAAATCAGGGCCATGGACAACCTTCTGAGAGCCTCTACGGTCCCGGCCCAAGCAGGCCCCCAACAAAGAAACTAATGCCAAACAGATGGAGGTACCATCCGTGCGCCGTGAATGAAAGGAACACCACAAGATGCAACCTACCTCGCAACGGTAGGGAAATAGTTCGAGGGCAACGTCCTCGAGGAATCTTCAGTAGAACCAGATCGGATGAGGCACAACCGGAAGAGGAACCCCGCCCAACAGAGTACGATTTCAGCATTGCCATACCAAATATCATGATCACCAAAAGCGAAACCAGGGACGCCGAATGACTCGGGCCTATTCGACCAAGACATTTTCAAAAGAATCACAACCCGACGCGGGAACCACATGGTGCACGCGGCCACGGGGTCAAAAATGACCCCCATCTCGGAAAGCCGACAGCTGTGTTACTCAATAAAAGTCGCCGCCGAGTATCATCGAGCGGCCAGGTTCAAGTCTAGCCCCAAGGAAGGAAGGCAACCGGGAAGGATGAAGTGCACAAGCCACGACATATTACCATGACAGTGAAGGAGAGGCGACACCCTCATAGGACTCATAAAATGGAAAGTGAGAATGTTCGCCGTCAGGAAAAGACGGGTCCAGGGAAGTATTCCGAAAGACACCTTTACATCCAGGGAAAAGAACATTGATAATTTGCCTCGGCATCACACTAAAGCATTGGTAACTCTCTCCCTCATTTGATCTATTTTCAAATAAAATATGTGTTCATGAATTCAGGTGGTTCAATCACGTACAACAACGATGTCGAACCAAAGTCAATAGGGCGGTCCGGGCTAACGGACCAAATCACTCCCGCATCCCGAATCCCTAGCGAATTCCTAACGACGAATCGCCGCAAAGAGCATCCTCTTATACGACCCATATGAGTTTGGGCCAAGACGACGAGCTCTGTACCATCGAAGGAGGCGCAAAACACGAACATATTATTTAGACGACCGCCGGCACACCACCCGGAGATAGCGTCAGCCCCGTTTCGCCAAAACTGTGGAACCCCTCGCAAAGGGCAGAACTAAATTAAGTTGACAGAAAGCGATACGCAACAAGAGAATGTTCTTCACCATATGACGCATCACCGGTATCAATGCCCCCACCCTTGGGAAGATCAAAGGGTAAGCAAACCACATCTTCAGCCAAGCCTGATAAAACACGGTGGAGGGATGAACGGGCTCGCGCCCCAAAGGAATAGAAACATACCTAACCTCAAAACGTCACCTATACATCTCGCGGTAAGGAAAGAACTACTTTAATCCCTTGTTATTTTTTCGCTGACCTGTATGCAGACAACTGGCCAGGATATTCGGAGGTTCTAACAATACCCGGAGACCCCTAGGGCCTAAAAAAGGGGGATCCACGCTCTTTCTCCTCAGTCGGGCTTCCACCCCAAAGAGGGCCTTGTCAGCAAGATTATTAGCAGAGCAACATACCCAGAGGAGGATCTGATAAGGTCGCAAGCTTTCTTCTATAGTCCAACGACGGAGCGATGATCGGCTTCTAAGGGAACCGTCCCCTCGGGAGGACTTGGAAACGGCAAGCTAAACCCCAATCGGGAATTATGTACCGAATCAAACGCGTCCCGAGATACTCGAAGACTTAGCGTCAGTAATTCTACACTCGCACGACCTCGGGGTTGGAACTCTGGGCTCAAAAAGCCCCGACGAGGCAACTCTAAGCTCACAAAAAGCGGTCTTCATGCTTAAACAAATTCGATGACTCGGAGACTGTCAATCATCACCATGCGCTGGAAAACCCAAAATTGTAAGACCCCTAGCGGGCAGACTCGGCGTAACCACATCTATTCTACAAAAATTGTAAGACCTCAATTGGCATGAAAAACTGTAAGACCTCAATAGGCTTGAAAATTCCAAAGTTCAGGCTATACGTCGCATTTGTAAGAATCCCGAAAGGGCATACCCTCGGTGTAGATGCCTGAACTATCACTGGGAATCAAAAATGGCTACGACCAAATGCATATGACTACGGTCAAAACGGCTGATACAGCCAAATTAACGTGACTCGAGGACGCCCGATCGTCGCTAAACAAAAATCGCAGGCCACTACTTCGAATATATTTCGGAAAGAACCGGTTAAAATAGGCTTCACTCAACAGGCAAAAACGAGCTTCGACTATGTCAGCTCTAAATCACAAGGCTTTGATCTACTCAGCCTACGAGCTATGAACCTTCTGAGGTGCTTGAAACATCACCGATAACGACTTGTAATCAAGGTTCTCCGGAACAAACGATGGGTCAGGAAAAAATCTTTCAAAAGACCTTAACAAGCATAAAACAAATCCTACAAAAAGCCCACGGACAAAAACAACGTAAGAGCCATTGTCGCCACCTATGCAAGCCTACGGGCCACTTATTAAAAGGTCTCTACGACCAAACAACGTAAGAGCCATCGTCGCCAGCTAAAAAATTGACAACTTGAGGATTAAAGTGAGCTCGAATCGTAACCCGATTCGGAGACCGGATCCAAAATAGTTAACTAAGCAAGCCTCCGAGCCACATATTAAAAGGTCTCTACGACTAAACAGCGTAAGAGCCATTATCTCCAGCTAAAAAATTGACAACTTAAGGGTCGATTAAAGCTCAAATCGCAACGCGACTCGGAGACTGAACCCGAAATAGTTAAACTGTAACATGCCCAAGGGCACGGCATAAATGCCACTATCGCCAACCGAGTGAGCCTCCGGGCCACCCATCTGCAAGGTCACTTCAACCCGAAGCACAAAAGGCCATCGCCATCCGCCCATGAAGGCAGGAAAGAATTTAAGGGTTGATTAAAGCTCGAATCGCAACGCGACTCAGAGATCGGACTCGAAATAGTTAAACTGCAACATGCCCAAGGGCACGGCATAAATGCCACTATCGCCAGACAAGTGAGCCTCCGGGCCACCCACCTGCGAGGTCACTTTGACCCGAAGCACAAAATGCCATCGCCATCCGCCTATGCAGGTAGGAAAGAACTCGAGGGTCAATGAAAGCTCGAATCGCGATGCGAGTCGGAGACTGGACCCAAATTAGTCTAAACAGCAAATGTCCAAGGGCTATAAATGGGAGCAATTACTACCTGCCCGCACATGCATAAAAGATTTAAGGGCAAGAATGCTCGAGCCGAAGCCCGACTCGGAGACTAAGCCTAAATAGCCGGGCAAAGCACGGAGGCCCCAGTTCTTGTTCACGTCAAGAATCGCACTTAAGAGCCCCCGGGCCTGTACGATCAGTTCCGGACCTACGAGGATCCCGCCAAACACTGAAACCAGTCTGCCTGGTCGAAAGCAATAACAAAAAAGAGGTACAGGAAAAATAAAACTTCAAGTTTTTTCTTATATTACATAAGAAAAAAAGGGGTGCATTCTCCATCTACGGACATGCTCTACATATATCAAAAACAAAGCGACAAAACGGCGAAGTTTACGCTCCGCTCTAAAGGGATACAACTTGTCGGGTTTGCTCTTCGCCTCGTTATCAAGAAGAGACTGCGCGCCGCGCTCGTCTGCCTTTGCTCGAGCCAATTCCTTTAATAGAAGGAAGCCCCTCGCACCAATCTCCTCGAGTACTTCTCTTCGGGATCGACAATGAACATATTCCTCGATCCTCTTCTCCTAGTATAGGGATCGCTTCAACTCAGCTTGAGCATCCACGACGTCTTTCATACAAATCGCCATCTCCTGATCAGCCTTGGTTCGGCCTCGCACCGTTTCAGCCCGGACATCAATTATTTCAGGTCTGATCTTCGAGAGATCAGATTCAAGTTTCCCGATCATATCCGCTTGAACTTTGGCATTATCACGATTCAAGCGGAGTTGGGCTTCGAAGGCGGGGACTTTGGCCGAGGCTCCTGCCTCCTCTAAAGCTTGAGTTTGCACCCGAGCCCTTAGCTTGCCACAAGCAATTCTGATGTGGTCGACGTCGCCCTTGAGGTACTCCAGGGCTTCTATCCTTTTTTGCAGCTAATATAATAAAAAGGGGGTTAACATTGAGGTCCAAGTGGAGCAAAGCACGAGCTGCAGGAAGTTACCTGCTCCGTCAAATAGTTCTTATAATTCGAGCTCCGGTATGCCTCATATCGCTAATGGTGCAACTCAACTTCCTTCTCCTCGCTAAGAAGCCTAAGGGATTCACCCTCGCCCAGAATTTTTTGAAGCTTGGCCCCTTGACGGAGCAGCTCGGACATAAGCCCATCACAGGCCTGCACAAGAAAAGTTCAATAAAGGGAGGAGGACACGGAATACAAGGGAACCGGGCCAAAACTCACCACAAAGTGAAGCCGACGAACTTATTCGAAGTTGGGACGCACTCCTATTGATCCTGCCTCTTCGGCCCCGGGAGAACCGACCTCGGGCACAATATGTTCACTCACAGGAACCGCCGACTGGAAATTAGGTACTCCGGGAGCAGCAGACTTAGATGATGCCCTCTCCTCGGAAACACGGGCCCAATTAGAACTACTAAAAGCTCCATCACACCGTTGATGTCGATCCCCCCTTATTGCCATCGTCCCTCGGCTCGGAGGCCGACGGCTCTTTCCCCTATTCGGAAGAGCATTGCCTCATCCCAAGGAACCGCCCGATATCTGCAAGAGGCAAATCCAGTACAAATGATAAGGGAAAATGTTACTTCAAATACACGAAGGCCAAGGCAAAGGTAGCGTGCGCACATACCTTGGTATTTCACTTCCCATCTAGCACAAAATACAGCTCTCCACCGACGCTCATCGCAGGATGAATGGGTTACCAGCCTTCGGACCCAGCCGGGCAGGTCAAGGACTTCGCCCGGCGTCCATGAAGTTGCTGTAACAAGGGAGACAGCGTTATTACTCAATCGATTTTCGCTATAGGCAAAATCTGAAAAAGCACCAGACACTCCACTCACATGCATAATTCCACCCTTCGGGAAATGGCAAAAGCTCCACGTAGATAATGTCGACCGTCCGGACCCGGATAGACCAACCAGCCCACTCTCGACCCCCGTCCTCTTCGTCGTCGACTACAAAGGGCATGGATGAACGACACCTCAAGGTTAGCAGGCCCTGGTGATGAAAGGGGTCGGTATAGCCTGACGAGATGGTTAAGCGTAAATTCAAGCCTATCTTTCTCCGCAAAGAACCTCATCATCAGCACCACCCGCTAAAAAGATGGATGTATTTGTGCCAAAGTAACCCGATACTTCGAGCAAAAATCAAGCACAACCCCATCAAGGGAACCAAACGCGAATGGATATAGGTTCACACTCAAGAATCCATCAGCAGAGTCTGTAATACTCTCATCCGGGGGAAGCACCTGCAGCACTACCCCCTCACTCCATCCACAGTATCTTCTCACCATCTCCAGATGTTGCCCTCTTATCAAAGACACCATCTTCAGAGCAGCACTCCCCGCTCCCTGTCGGACCGGCCCCGATGTGGTTACCATGACTATGGTAAAACTAACAGGTCAAGGCAAGGGCATGTGCCAACACTTCTTGCGCCTGAAGAAATGAAAAACCTTATGCCAAAGCGGGAGAGCAACTATCTAAAAATAGTGAGGTCTAGCGAAGAAGCCGTAGCCGCCCCACATATACGCGATAAGCAGTTATGACTTGCTTACCAGGAGTAAGTCCCGAGAAATCTACAACCTCGATGCAAATCGACGGGGTGATACCCGATCCGAAAAGCATCCTTCGACGAGAGGCCAAGACTCGAGGAATTGTCCGTATTATCTCAAATCTCGAGGTAGCGCTCTACCTCGAGGATCCCCGCCAAAGAGAAGTTGGACTCTGGAAAACTTTCAACGCCATCACTCGACACGAGGCAGTACCTGGTCTTATGATTCCTTTTGTAGAAAAGAGGAATAAACACAAGAAACTCCGATCATGAAAGCTCCACGAAGGTACGAGGCAGCACTTGAGTACAGGAAACTCCTCAGCAGAAGTCTATCCTATATGTTTTAAAAAGGGGCTATCTACATTAAGATCAAAAGGGACCCCCGGGTGCCCAAATCTGACCTCCATTCAGGATAACATTCCCGAAGGCCCCGAAATTCGATGCATTATCCCCATACGACTTGGAGGGCCCTGATAGCCCGGGCCTATCAGATCAATCCATGATTGGCCCGAGGTATGGCAGTGGATTCGAAAGAAAGCCATGTTGATCAGTAGAGGATCGGAAAGAACGTTCGCACCCAAGTCAGATATTAGCAGTTAACAAATAAAAGAAGGCATTCAAAGGGCCTCAAAGGGAATGAGAGCATACAGAAATGAGGAAAGCAGAAATCAGTAAAGTGTATTCTTATTCATAAAAATTTGTGTACAAGCAGCCCTCGAGGGGTCCTTACATACAATTACAAAAGCCTACAGAGATCTATAGGAGGAACGGAAGGATGTACATGTGATGAAACCCGAGGTCCCAATCCACCCTCGAAGATACATCTCCGATATCAGCATCCTCAAGCGCCGCCTCCTCGAGCATGCATCCTCGAGGGTGGTTCCTTCGGCCTCCACCTCCTCTAGGTTCCCAGCTCAATCCCCCAAGGGATTCCCGCCAAAGAAGATGAAGAAGAGGAAAATGAGGGGAGGCAGAGAAAAGAGACATGGCCTGCCGAAGCCAAAGGTTGAAGATTTGGCGGACCCCAACCTCAACGGCCGCTAGTGCCACTTTATCAATTGGGAAAGAAAAAACCCTAAGGATGAAGTGCCACACCAGGCCTGGGTTTGAGAGTGAGCAGCGGTGTATAATCTGAACGACTGTCTACATGAGAGGGAAACTGACTCCCCGTACATCATCGCATCGGGCCAACAGCAGCAGCCACAGTGAACATGTTAACAACCACAGCGGTAGCGGGACAACATGGTTATACTCGATGCAGGGAGGGCCCGATAGAAGGCCACAACACAGTCTAAGGAATCTCCGCCAAACGGCCTTGAGGCCATGAACCCCAAGAATAATGTTCACAGGCAGAAGAAGATGGTAAGAGAGAATAGGCAAGCAAGCCAACAAAGGCACCGGGATAAGAAAGACAACGCCAGAACACCCCCATTTATAGGGGGTTATGACGCAGTCATCGAGGACTTGGAAGATTGACCGATAGGCACAATTAATGCATCTTTGGAAAAACAAATCGACGGCGGTACTTTCAACGTGAAGAGCGGGAATTAGGAGTGCACTGAATGAAGTCGAAAATGCATGAGCCCGTAGATGCCCCAGTCGCCACAAAACTCGCGCCAGGAGTCGCATCATCGGAATGACGTCGCCGTAAGGAGCTCGAGGAGTTAGGATCATTTCCCATCGCTTCGTTATAGGAAACGCAAAGACTATCTGTACGTGGCAAAATTAGGGGACTCGATTTCTTGCTGTCGAGTCACTTCGGAAGAACGCCTCAAGACCCCGAGGACGAGAAGCCACGACTGAGTTCCCGACCTCGGGGTTTGTCAAGGCCCGACCTAGAAAAAAATAGATATCGAAGCCAGGACAAAGAGGGAAGCTCCTAAGGCACACGGCTACGCCTGACAGGGTCGGCCTATATAGAGCCAATGCTTAGGCATCGCGTCGAGCCATCCCATCTCCATACTTTGTAATTAATCTCCACGTGCTGGTAACCGAGCTCCCCTCCTTCATCGATCATACCTACACTCGGGCAGCAGGCCCTACGGTTCAGTTACTATCTCGTTTTAGTTAACTTTTCATCATTAGATTCCATATTATTAGCATCAACTGCTCTAACAACTAGTTCGGGAATAGATCACGTATTTTTAGAATCCCATTTACAAATTTAATTGTTATTACCATTTTCACGGTAAACAAACTAATAACTCGCGCTGATTAGGTTTTAATTTTTTTTTTGAGAATTAGAAGGCAAAAGAGCGAAGAACCTTTTTGTAAAATTGGAACCACGGAACAAGCAGGGGAATCCTAATTGATTATGGGTGTGTTTTCTGTTTGATATAACAGAAAATATTTTCTTTGGAAAATGTTTTCCTAAAAAATATTTTCTTGGAAAACAAGTAGTAATCTTATTCATTTTTCGATGTTTGGTACACAAATTAAGGAAAATGACTTTTCAAGAATATTCATAAATAATTTAGATATAATAAACATGAAGCCATAAACTTTCAAACCAACAACCTTCTGAACCCACAAATTTCATAAACTTTCGAAGCGCTAAATTTTGAACCCGTAAACTTTATAATTTCTAAGCCCATAAACTTTCAAACATATAAACCTCCGAACTCATAACTTTTTGGAACTTGTAAAATTTGAACCTTTAAACCGATAAATAAAAAAATTAAAACTGAAAAATATTTAAAATAATTTTTTGCGGGAGGGAGTGAGGGTGGGGTGGGGTGGGGTGGAGGGGTAGTAGGGTGGGTAGTAACGAAAAAACTGAAATTTGAAAAAAAAACGTTTTGGAGAGAGGGGGTGGGGTGGGTTTGTGAGTGTGGGGAAGGTTGAGAACGAGTTTTGAAAAAAAAATTCCCTTCTTTTGATAAGGAAAATATTTTCCTCCAATTGGAGAAAAATGAGTTCATAAGAAAAATATTTTCCAAAACATTTAAGCCAACCAAATATGGTAAAATTGGAAAACATTTTCTTCCTTCCTACCAAACACACCCTATAAGGAAATTTACCATATTTTTTGAGAATATTTTGGAAAGTTCCCGTGTGGGTCCCTCCAAGTTCGTTTTTCAATTTTCTTTTATTTAATGCATTCCCACCTTAACAGCCACGTTTCTATAAACTTAGGTACGCTGTTTCTGTTCAGCCAAATAAGGAAGTAATGTATTTACAAAAACACGTGCTCTTTTCATAACATTACTGCCACTTCCACACTCAACACACACATATTTCATCACGACTCGTGGAAACATCATTAATTGGCCTATAAACTAAAACCAAACAAAAATAGGAAAACTATCCCATTCCCAACCCCTATATATACACATATAAAATAACATGTGTTAAACAGAGCTAGTTGTGACTTGTCGCCTGCTCTGTTCTCTCACATTCTTCTTCCCATTCTACCCAAACAAAAGCCTTAAATTTTACAAAATTTCATCTCATGGATTGGGTTCGTGGTGAAGCTGTTGGTCAAGGAAGTTTTGGAAAAGTCAGTTTTGCAATACCCCAAAAAGAGAGTACCCAAATTCTTCCATTGATGGTAGTGAAATCATCTGGGGTTTCTCAGTCGGCTACCCTCATCAACGAGAAGAAAATTTTGGATGAACTTAAAAGTTGCCCTGAAATCATCCGATGCTTTGGTGATAGTTATTCATTCGAAAACGGCGAAAAATTGTACAATGTTTTATTAGAGTATGCTTCTGGTGGTTCCTTATCAGATAAACTCAAGAATTCGAAAAATCAAAGGTTGTCGGAATTTGAAGTTAAAGCATACACAAAGGGTATGCTCAGAGGGTTAGAGTATATTCATGAAATTTGTTACGTTCATTGTGATATAAAGCTTCAAAATATTCTTTTAGGTCAAGATGGTGAAGTGAAAATTGCTGATTTTGGATTAGCAAAGAGAGTTGCAACCAAGAAGGATGATAATTTTCGATGTGAATTGAGAGGTACTCCATTGTACATGTCGCCGGAGATGGTCACCGGCGGTGAACAGGGTACGGCGGCGGATATATGGGCACTTGGGTGTGTGGTGGCTGAGATGGTTACCGGAGTTCCAGCTTGGAAATTCTCAGATGTTACACAACTGTTAATGGCAATTGGAGTAAAAAATCAATTGCCTCAAATCCCAGAGAAATTATCAGAAGAAGGAAAAGATTTTTTAGAAAAGTGCTTTGTGAAAGATCCGAGTAAGAGATGGACGGCTGAGATGCTTTTAAATCATCCCTTTGTGGCGGCTGATCATGATTATTATGGCACTGTTACATTCAATGAAGAAAATAAGAGTGAAATTCCATCATCTCCTAAATGTCCATTTGATTTCCCAGATTGGGTTTCTGATCAATTATCGGTAACAAGTTCAATTACTTGTCTGCCCTCGTCGGATAATCAAGAAAAGCTTAATTTGAGCGGTGGGTCATGGTACAGTTCAACGACGGAGAGGCTCCGAGGATTAGTGAGTGAAATTAGACCTGAATTCACTGAATGGTCTTCTGCTGATGATTGGGTCAATGTTAGGTGATTTTTTATAAGAGAAAAGCCAGAGGCAAAGGCAGATTTTCCAGATATTTTGAGGATATGTTTTAGGCCTCTGGTTTTATTTTTATTTTTTAACCTTTAGTGAATAGGCAGTTAGGCTAGTCCAATTCTTTTTATTTTTATTGTACATGAAATTGGTTTCCACATACAATACAATAGGTTCTGAATTTTATCAAGACAACTGATTTGCACTCAACAAAAGTGTACATTGTTGGATTATAGTTGTATTGAATAGTGATTGATTTCTCGGAATGGGAATTGCAGAATTGCAATGGTGCACTTGTGCTTTGGATTTCATTGGATATATGTAAGGGTGTGAAATGGGTGGGTTGAACTGATTTGGGCGGGTCAAAACGAGTTGAGTCAATAAATGGGCGGGTCAAAAGTAATTTGTGCTAAGATGGGTTAGATCAGGTTGGGCTAAAATTTGTAAAAATAGCACGGTCTAACCAGTTTTCGGATTGCTCATTCAAAAATAGCTAGCGTTTGCTAAGTCATTGAAAATAGCCATTATTTTGCTGTAACAAAGACTGGTCCAGCATAATATATTGGAGTTTGGTGCACCTGTGCATGAATTTCCAGCATATACTAGAGAGTGGAGCACCAGTGCTCCAAACTCCAGTATATTATGCTTGACCGATATATTATACTGGAACTCGAGTATATTATGCTGGAGTATTTTTTCGGATTTTGAACAGTGTTTTCGTTCAGATTTATCTTTACATAAAAAGTGGCTAAATTTCGATTACCTTTGAAAATGTGGTTATTTTTGATTGATCACTTGTAAATCAGGCTATTTTTGAATTTCTCCCCAAAAATTTGGGTCATAGCCCAACCCGCCCAACTCTTATCAAGCTTTAACTAATGTGGATTATTTTTTATGGATTTTTTAATTATCGAATAAAGCTTTTTTCTTCAGTTATAGTCATATATAACATATCCAACAAGAAAAAAAATTATTTCTAAGTTATTTTAGCTAAATTACTCATGTATCAATTTGGGCTGAAAATCAGCCCAATTTTAAATGGGCTGAAATTGATTAGGTCAAAATGGGCTGACTTCAACAAATGGGTGAGTCAATAACCAACGTAATCTTGAACGGATTGGACGAGTCAAATAGATTTGGACTTAAATTGTCACCCTTATATATATATATATATATATATATATGTGTGTGTGTACTTTTTGTACAGATACTTTGGTGCGGCAATCATAAACTATGACATACGCAATGATTCTGATTCTCTCTTGCAAGTTGCAACCTCCCTATTAAATCTCAAAACCCCAAAATGAATAAAAAGTTTGAACCTCCCTAGTTAGTGGATCCTAATATATGCAAACTAGCTTTTATCCAGTAAAACTGCCAATTCCTCCTCATATAGATGAACCAATCAACCTTCATTTGCACAAGGAAAAAGTATTGAAAAGTGGTAGAAGTGAATCCAAGATCTTTTATATATATATATATGTGTGTATGTATGATTTTGTGCAAGCAATATTAGTGTTTTGTCGCAATTCAGCTTGTAAGTGGATTTAGATCTTGCATTTAGATATTTGACTCGTCTTCAAAATTAATGTTTACTTTGTGCTATTTTCGAACAGTGTGAATCTATAGTATACATACCTAATACTCATTTTTAGACAAATTCCAATGACACGCATGCTAAAGGGTGTGTCCGCGCGCCACACATATTATGTACTCGTGACAATAGTATAATTAGTATACCTATACAAGGCAGTGTGAACTGAATCTCTTGCGGAAAGAGGGAAGATAAAAGAAGGAAGGAAGGTCTAAATGCACGGAAATTTGTTGCCAGTGGGAACTGCAATTCTGCCGAAAGGTTTTTATTCTTTTATCTAAATAAATGCATAGATTTACTGGATAAAGCTAGTATAGTTTTTAGATATTAGGATCCGCAGACTATATTATCAAATCTTTGGAAGGGAAATTCATTACTTTATGGGTATAGACGCATAGGCCAGGCAATGGGAGATGCAAGTGGCTGAGGATCTTTTCTTTATCAACTTTTGGTCGTTATATGGTTTTATCTTTTAGGTGCAAAGCAAGTTACGTGATTTTAGGTTTGTATAGCTCATCAATCCATATTCCATAATTCTAAACCTCGCACTGCCCATAAGTATCCAAAAATTGTGATATCTAAACAAGTAGTTGAAACTATTACTAGTCAGATTTAATCTCTTAATAAAGACTAAGCTAATTTAAAACCAAGTAAACTCACCGCTTTACAAGTTGCACCACCTCCCTTAACTGGGCTATATATGAGCATCCTTTCTATCATGGGCGGCTTTCCAGCCATGTTCCATGACCCCTTGGACGCGCCCCATGACGTCCTGGCAAGCCTTCCAACGCCTAGAGCCATGGATAGCCCCGTAGTCTTGGTCGTGCATGTGCCTGTGTCGCTCCGCCGATAGCCCTCGCCAGCGCTCAGTCGCACGCAGATGCCAACAGCGCTGCGCGCACAGACTCGGATGCCAAAGACAAGGTGGACCTGCTTCTACTTTGTAGGAATCTAAGTCATTTCTATTGTAAATATAGAGTAGGTTTACTTCATATATTTCCATTAAGTCTCTCTAGCTTAGTTATGTCAAGTCCTGTAACTTTGGTTTATATTTTTAAGCATTATTAGGGGGGACCAAACAATCAAACTTTCTAGCAAGCGAACAATTCTCTATACTGGTGTCTCTGCCCCTCGACACCGTGTTGCTTTTCTGTAACAACTTTCATTAATGCAATCAAACTTTCTTTCATTCTCATTCTCTTTTATGTTCTCTCAATTGCTATTGATATTGGTTTTCCCATACGACACTGACAGTCTCGTCTAGAGTACGGAGGGGATCCCAGTTGGCGGATAGTAACTGCACAGACATCAATTGGTTAGCCTTACGTCGTCCTTCCAAGGAATCTCAGCGTAGCATTCCACATGCCTAATTAACTCCCTATTAAACTTTTACTCTTTTTGAACGTTGTTTGAGCAAATAAATGCTAAACTAATTAGTTACAAATTAATGGGGCGAATCTTAGTTGAACCTAATAATCTCTAGATCAAATAGAACGATATTTTGATATAATAAGAACATTATAGGAGTGTTAAGTAGTAAGCTCATTGTGTTATGATTGGCAAAAATATATAATATTCTAAAAGTGCAATAAATGCAATAAATGACAAGGGTTATAGTATAAAAAGATTGTCACCTAATGATTGTGCGATTGAGCATCTCCTCTTTTTAATGATGCGAAAAGGTATGCAGCAGATATGAATATGAAATCTTGAGATTTATGGATGAAGGTTAAACAACATGTGCTTGAATAAAGTAGTGAGATAATTCTTTCGTATATCACCCTCCTTTTACAACGTGTTTTTTCTCCATTAAAAATGGCAAACCCTTCTTGTTCACCATCTCTTCCTATTTATAAGGGGCATTTTTCCAAAAAACCCTAAAAAGTACAACATAAAGGATATCCAAAAGGCATATTCTTCCTATCTCTTTCTAAGTTTAAACTATCGTTATTATCTTATTTCGACTGACCGCTCTTGGCCGTCGTCCTTTGTCACGATGACCATCTGTCATTGTGTTGTGGTGACCTCATTCCATGTCTTGCTTATCTATTGTCGTGATTGCCAAATTTGGACCATACAGTTAGTCCCTCCGCTTGTTGAGGTCGTGGCCTTGCACGTCCTTGATAAGCAGACATCGTCTATTTCCGTTGGAGAATTTGGCTATTGAATTACGCTGGTTTGGCCATGGTCGAGAGAGCGACGCGTTCCACGGAACCCTGCCTGGTGTAGTTTATCAACATCTGACATCACTCTCACGCGCGTCATCATTATGCACCTTTCCGAGACAGCGTCTAATTGCTTGTCGCTTTGGTTTTAGCATAGTTGGCAGCCTTCCGCTTCGATTCTCGCGCCACCCCACCCTATAAATAGGTGAAGGTTTTGTTTTTTTCAAGAACTTTTAGCCATTTACTTTCTTCTGTATGTATTGCCTCCTTTGGTCATCTTCTTTGGTTCTTTTAGCTCAATTTCGGTAGCTCTGCTTCTTGTCTTTCCGTTTAGTCACCGTTACTTATTCTAGGTTCATTAGCACACCCTTCATTACCAAGATGCCCCAAACCCACTGTGCATGTGATGAGGTATCCCACGCCACGTTGTTGTTTATAGCCCATCCTTCCGGTAGCGAGGGTGTAACGGTTGAGGAAGGTGATAGTTTCCCCACCGTAGAGAAGATACTCCCCAGAAACTCGATGACCAAGAACGAATTCCACAAGGGGCTTGCCCCTTTCCCCGTTCTGGTGATATCTGAGACCGGGACAACTCACATAAATGAACTCCGGTCCACGTACAATATTCCTTCTTATGTCGAGACGGTTCCAGCTGAGGGGGACCTTGTGGAGGTCCACAGACTGGGATACCGTGCTTTTTATGTGTATCTTTTTGTGATCGGTCATACCCTCCCTCTTCTTCTATTGGTGGAGGAGTTTTGTTGATTCTACGAAGTCTAGCCGACACAACTATCTCCGTATATGTATAAAATTTTTCTGGTGCTGACGAAGTACGCGGAGTTGGCTAGGTGTGAGGTCGGCATTTACATCTTTTACATTTATTTTCCCTGAGTTTTCATAGGGGTACCATGATACCTCTGCGATATCGTGGTATCAGGGGGTTGGTGGTTGGAACGGACGATAGGGCAAGCCGAAAGTTTTGGCATAAATATTTCTTCATCAAAATGGAGCACTTGGTGTCGGACCCTGCTGGATATCCAGAGCAGTGGAATCATAACCATAAGTGTTAGTGGCGTACACCTATTATTTACTTTCATTCTTTCTAATTTTTATTTACTTTTGGCTTTTTTGTGCTGAGAGGCATGCACCCTTTCCCGTCATCGGCATCGAGGATTGGGTAGCTCGCATGTTACCTCATGCGATGGGGACTCGAGATTCGCCCGCCTTTCTCAAATGTTTTGGGCCAAAAGTTCTTTCTGGTAGGTGTTCCTTCTGTTTTGACCTTTGGTTGTTTGCCGTCGTTTATTGATACGACCTTTTCATGGTGATAGGTCGTAGGACTTCCAAGAATAAGGCTCTAGTCCCAGCATTTCACCACGCCGCCGCATCGGTGGGGATGCAATTTACCTTGGTTGAGTCCGTCCAAGGGGATCGTACTCAAACTATACCAACAAGGTACTCTCCTCATGATGTTGTTATACGGGATAAGATCTTCTCTCATCCTATCTACCATCTTGTAGATAAGCCTTCCAACGGGGATGAATCACCGACGAGGAAAATGAGAAGGGTAGAGCTTGGGAAGGTTGTCGCCACCGATATTGAAAAGAAAAGAGTTATTGCTTCGGGAGTGGCATCCTCGCCTAGGTCAGGCACATGAGCCATTTTTATGGCGGATGCAATTTTGGCGGGGAGGTCCCCTAGGGCTGAAGGGGTATGTCAAGGCGAGGGATCTGTATGATTTGTTGAGGGGGGTGCATCGTTTGCTGTTAGAGGGGTTGAAGTGTTGCATGCCGAGGACGACAGTTCAGGTTTGGACATCGATCCCGAAGATGTGTGATCTTTCTTGGAGCGACATACTCATGTGTAAGTGAAGACGGAGGGTCCTAACTGCCACATAGTCATCCCCGTGGATTATGACTTGTTGGCAAATTCCGAGCAGGCAACGTCGGTGTTTGCCCATTTGTGCGCTGCTTCCGAGAATGCGACGCTTAAGGCGATGAGTGATGCAGAGCTATCGTGGAGTATTTTTGGCATGGCTTTGCAGGTAAGTGTTTTCCACTCTTCTTTTTGGTTTTGAATTTGTTGTGTATGCCTGACCTATTTAAGCTGGCTTTCTTTCCTCTGTATGTTAGACCCTTATCATGGAGATTGAGCGCGATCGGAGGGATAGGCGGAAGATGGCCGTTTTTGGGAAAGTGGCCTCTAAATATAAGGAGTACCGCACCAAACATCGTGCATTGGCCAATCTCTTTACTCAGGATAGCAATTTTTAGCTGTCCCGTGACGGGCTTAAGTAGAAGGAGAAACTATTGGCGCAAAAGGTCGAAGAGCTGAAAGAGCGGAACGAAGAGCTGATGAAGGCCATCGCCCGATGTAGTGAACTTGAGGCGGCTTTCAAGTCCAAGGAAGATGAAGTTGAGGTGAACAAGGGGTGATGGCAGAGAACACCGACCTTCAAGCGCGGATGGCTACCTTAACTACTGAGCTTGATAGAAGGGCGGCGGAGGCGGTCGACCTGAAGGGCGAGCTGAGTATTAAGGTAATGGATTGGCTCGTGCTGAAAGGGATAGGGCGACTGCCATCTCTGAGAAAACGACTTTGGAAGACGCCTTTTGTGTTTGTAGATCTGAACGGGACAATGAGATAGAGACGTTCGTGCTCAAGGTAGCGAGGTTTGAGGAACGTATCCATATTCTGGAGGCGGAGTTGTCCGTGTTGAACGAGCAAGTTACCACTTTGAAGGCGGAGCACGTGCGATGACAGTCGCAACCCTCTACGTCTTATGCTTTGGCTGATCCTATCGTGCTGCGGGAATTATATGAGATGTGGGTCCAGGCCGAGGCTCGACTGGACGTGTACAAGTCCCTTCAGGACACTGGGAAGGTTTCTGGGGTAGAACTTTGGGATGTGCGTGTTAAAGCACGTGCAGCTCGTGAGGCTTGTGGTTACGACCCCGGTATGCCTAACGGGATCAATATTGATGATGATGATGATGTGCACAGGCTCGCTTCCAATTCTTGGTATAATATGGAGTATGCCACGGGGGATGTCGCGACGTAGGACTTTGTTGTATTCATTTTTTGCTTCGCTATTTTTGTGAAGGCATCCTTGATCCCTTTGTAAGAATATATCCAGTTGGAATGGACCGATTACTTTTTGTTGTGTACCTCTGGTTTGTTATTTTTGTTTGTTGCAAGGGGGTCCCTATTCCTCGTGTGATGTTTTGTCGTAGACGACCGTAGATCTTAGTAACTCAAACAAGGTTGTATAAAATAATTTGGGCGACGTCGGATGTTACATAATTCAAACGATGTCAAAGATTAAACAATTGGGGCAACGGTCTTCGGTCGTAGAGGTGTTATTTCGAGTAACTCGAAATGTTAACCCGTTGTAATTCGAGTGAGGTCAAATGTTAAACGATTTGAGCGAGGTCGAATTTTTGTTTGGCGATGGCCTTTGGCCGTAGGGGTGTTATTTCGAGTTGTTCAAAATGTTGACCTGTTGTAATTCGATCGAGGTCGAATATTAAACGATTCGAGTGAGGTCGAATTTTTGTTTCGCAATGGCCTTTGTCCGCAGAGGTATTATTTCCAGTTGGTCGAAATGTTAACCCGTTGTAATTCGAGCGAGGTTGAATATTAAATGATTCGAGCGAGGTCGAATTTTTGTTTGGCGATGTCCTTTGGCCGTAGGGGTGTTATTTCGAGTCGGTCGAAATGTTGACATGTTGTAATTCGAGCGAGGTAGAATTTTCATTTTGCGATGGCTTTTGGCCGTAGGGGTATTATTTAGAGTTGGTCGAAATGTTGACCCGTTGTAATTCGAGCGAGGTCGAATATTAAACAATTCGAGCGAGGTCGAATTTTTGTTTGGCGATGGCCTTTGGTTGTAGGGGTGTTATTTCGAGTTGGTCGAAATGTTAACCCATTGTAATTCGAGCGAGGTCGAATATTAAACGATTCGAGTGAGGTCAAATTTTCATTAGGCGATGGCCTTTGGCCGTAGGGGAGTTATTTCGAGTTGGTCGAAATGTTAACCCATTGTAATTTGAGCGAGGTCGAATGTTAAATTGCAAAAGAACGACGGAGAGTAGAATGTTGCTTTATTTCATTTGTTGGAGTATTGTACATGTCGGTTTCATACATATATTGGAGTTTCTTTGTATCCAGTCCCTTCATCGTTCGACCTGGAGAGCGCGTCGGCAGGCGGGGCGATGAATTATACTTTGAGTGGTCGTATTTTGGCCTTGAGAACATAGTCCCTGACTTTGAGTGGTCGTATTTTGGCCTTCTTGTTGTAGTACCTTTCCGTTTGTTATTTTTGGGCTACCATCCTTACATGAGCCATGTCTGTTCATTCTTCAACTTCGTCGAGGTCTTGTTTTCTGTTCTTGTCATTTTTTGGTCCATTTTCATTGGAGTATCTCAGTCTAGGTTTTCCGACCTCGACGGGTATAACAGAGTCAGTCCTGTAGACTAATGAATATGGTGTTTTGCCTGTGCTTGTTTTTGACATGGTGCGGTAGGCCCATAATACCTCTGGTAGCAGTTCCGGCCATAACCCTTTGGCGTCCTCAAGCTTTTTCTTTAGGATATTCAATATTGTTTTGTTGGAGGATTCGGCTTGACCGTTACCAGCGGGATGGTATGGCGTGGAGAGTATTCGCTTGATGCGCCATTTTTCGAAGAACTCGGTCGTCTTTTTTCGGTGAACTAAGGTCAATTATCACAGTTGATTTCTTTTGGGATGTTGAAGCGGCATATGATGTTTTTTCATATGAATACGATGACTTTCTGTTCGCGTATTTGGGCGAACGCACCTGCTTCCACCCATTTGGAAAAGTAGTCAGTTAAAACTAAAAGGAAATGTGTCTTACCTCGCCTTGCTGGGAGGGGTCTGACGATGTCCATTCCCCATTTGATGAACGACCATGGTGAAGTGACGGAGTGAAGGAGTTCGCCCGATTGGTATATCATTGGTACATACCTTTTGGCACTGCTCGCATCTTTTGACATAATCCGCAGCTTCCTTTTTCATGGTGGGCCAGTAGTACCCTGCTTGAATGAGGCATCTGATGAAGGCTCGTTTGCCTGTATGGGTACCATAGTGTCCCTCGTGTACTTCTTCGAGCACGCGCCTTGTTTGGTTCGTCCCTAGGCACTTTTCCAAGGGGCCGCCGAACGTTCTTTTATAAAGGTCGTGATTTATGAGGTTGTACCTGACCGTTTGCATTCGGAGCTTTTTGGATTCCTTTATCTCTTGTGGGAGTGTTCCCTCCTGCAAATATGTCATGATGCGGTTGCGCCAATCCCAAGTTAAGTTTATAGATTGTACCTCAATTTGGTCTATTGATGAGTGGAGGAGGGTGACCACGTTCTCCTTGGTGATATTTTTGGTTGTTGCGGCCAGTTTGGCAAGGCCATCTGCTTCAATGTTTTGTGCCTGGGGTATCTGTTCGAGTCAACATTTATCGAATTCTGGCAGTAGCTTATGGATTTCTACCCGGTATTTTTGTAGCCTTTGTTCCTTGATTTGGAAAGTCCCAGTAACTTGGTTAACGACGAGTTGTGAGTCGCATCTAAGGACGATTTGCCGTGCACCATATTTGAGGGCTAGTTTCAGTCCTGCAATTATGGCCTAATACTCTGCCTCATTGTTAGTCATTTCGTGGCACCGTATGGATTAGCGAATCACTTCGCCTGTTGGGACTTCAAGTACGAGTCTCAATCCAGACCCCGATGCATTAGATGCTCCATCGGTGTAGAGGACCTAGAGGTCGGGTTTCCCAGGGGAGGTGCAAAGCGCTTCCTGCTCGACCTCGGACAATATTTCTGCACTAAAGTCGGCGACTGCGACTTTATCATAGTTCTCGACTGATATATTATATCGTGCTCACTCAATTCTATGGACTATTTGGCCAATCTTCCCGACAGTTCGGCTTTATGCAGGATACTCCTGAGGGGGAAGGTTGTCACCACTGATATGGGGTGACATTGAAAATAAAGTATAAGCTTCTTTGAAGCTATGACCAAAGCCAGAGCCAGTTTTTCGAGGTGGGAATACCTCGTTTCGGCGTCATCTAAGGTTTTGCTGATATAATAAATCAGGAATTGCGTACCTTTGATTTCGCGGACCAAAACTGTGGTTACCGCGACTTCTGAGACGGCTAGGTAGATCAGGAGGCGTTCGCCGGGATCTGCCTTAGCGAGTAGTGGCGGCGAGGACAAGTATGCTTTTAGTTTTCTTAGGGCCTTGATGCAATTTGAATTCCACTGGAGCCCATTGTCTTTCTTCAGCACGTTAAAAAATTTATGGCATCTGTCAGATGACCGTGAGATGAACCTCGACAGGGCGGCTATCCGGCCCGTTAGTTTTTGTACCTGTTTTTTGCTAGTTAATATTTCGGGTATTCCTTTGATGGCCTTTATCTGGTTTAGATTGACCTCGATGCCTCTTTGTGATACCAAGAAACTAAGGAATTTGCTTGAGGTTACGCCGAAGGCGCACTTTTCGGGGTTTAGCTTCATTCTATATCGTCTTAATATGCTGAAGGCCTCTGTAAGGTGGTCAATGTGGTCCTCTTTCCTTTTGGATTTGACTAACATGTTGTCGATGTAAACCTCCATCGTTTTGCTGAGTTGGTCTTTGAATATTTTGGTGACCAACCTTTGATAGGTGGCCCCTGCATTCTTTAGCCCGAATGGCATGACTTTGTAAAAATACGCACGATGGGTGATGAAAGTGGTTTCTCCTGGTCTTCCTCCTCCATGAGGATTTGGTTGTAACCCGAGTAATCATCCAAAAAGCTCAGCAGTTCATTCCCTACGGTTGCATCGATGAGTTGGTCGATATGAGGCAGTGTAAAAGAGTCTTTCAGGCATGCCTTGTTCAGGTCCGTGAAATCGACGCACATCCGCCATTTCCCGTTTTTCTTCTTTACCATGACCACATTTACGACCCGTTGGGGATATTTTGATTCTCGGATAGAACCGTTGGCGAGTAATTTATCAACTTCAACGTTGACGGCCTCGTTGATTGTGACGTTGAACTTTCTCCTTATTTGTCACACCAGTGGATAGAGTGGATCGACATTCAATTTATACGTAGCGATGTTTTTTGGAATGCCTAGCATATCTGAATGGGAGAAGGCAAATAGGTCAGCATTGTCAGTTAAGAATTTATGAAATATACCTGGTTCTGAGAGATTATGTCCGATATAATCCTTCTTTGTGCCATCATTGTTGTCTAGTTGGACGGGATCGAAATCTTCTATTGTCGACTTAACGGCTTCCAAGATGTCGTGATCCTTGATAACATCTGTCTTGCGCTGAATTTGGTTCCCTACAATGCTAATTGATATGCTTCTGCATTCATTTTCTTTAGTTGCTGGGTGTGTGCGCAGTCTTGAGCGATACAGTAGCATTCTTGCGCAGTGCCTTGTTCGCCTCAGATGCTGAATATTTCCCATGGGGTATGGAACTTGATTACTTGATAGAGGCTTAACGAGATGGCCTTCATGGCATGTATCCACGGTCACCCTATGATGGCGTTGTAGGCCGTATCTAGGTCCATGATATGAAACGTTGTTTCTAAGGTGACTCCTCCGGCTAGAACGAATAGCATTATTTCTCCTGAAGTTCGCTCGACTGAATTATTAAAACCCGTTAGTGTTATGCAACGCGGTATTATTTTGTCTTCGAGCCTCATCTGCGCGAGGACCCGAGGGTGTATAATACACGTGCCGCTTCCATCGTCCACCATTATTATTTTCACATCAGCATCTGAAATACATAAAGTAATAACAAAGACAAACTGTCGGTATCTGACTTATCAAAGATGATACTATCTTCGAGGTCATCATACCGTTAATGAGTGATCGATCGCTTAGATTTGTGTGTAATGGTGAATTTTACATGGTTGATTGTTGTCCTGTCGCCTCCACAGATAATCATTTGGGTAGTGCAAGCGGGGGAGGGGGGCTTTGGAGGTCACTGGGGTTTTCCGCATCTGTGAGCAAAGTTGGCTCACCCTCGGTCGCTCACTAGTTCCCTTAGGTGTCCCTGGTTCAACATTCACACTACCTCCTGCCGCACACATACGCAATCTTCGGTCTTGTGACCCCGCTCCTAGTGAAATTAGCAGAGAGCATTCGACTTCTGAGTATTTGGATCGGATTTCATCTTTTGTGGCCATTGCACCTTTGTGTTGAGATTTTCTGGTGCGTACACTATTTCTGAAGGGAACACAAAAATTGTGAGCAGATAAGAGTGGATGCATACCTTTTTCATTTCGCTGAGTCCCTGTGTGACGTGGCGGCCCATCCATGTGTCGAAGTGGTGGTGGGATGACTGTTCTGATGTCTTTTCTGGCCGAGGCGGGGACCCAATTGATCCCTTCGACCGTCGTTACGACGATCCTTCCTTGATTCTGCTTGAACTGAAGTCTGCCGTTGGATCAGACCGTTAAGGTCGTCTTTGTCAGCTCTTACTTCGGCGCAGTAGGAATTGTGGATCTCTTCCCATGTGGTAGGGGGATATTTCATGAGTCTGCTTAGTAGTTTTCTGGTTGCTCTTGACCCGTTCCTGCTCAACCTGTTCTGGAAAACCGCTACTTTCATCCCCTCTGATACATTTGGTAGGCTCATTCTCACCCTGTTAAAGCGGGCGAGGAAGTCCCTGATTCCCTTGCCAGGCGATTTCCTAAACGACGAATATATTCGTTCACCCTGGCTTCCGCCTTTTTAGCCCCTGCATGAGCGGTGACAAACTTATCCGCCATTTCCTCGAACGTCGCTATTGACCGCGCGGGCAGTTGTGCGTACTAGGTTAGGGCTACTCCTGTTAGGGTTTTGCTGAATTTTTTCAGTAGTACTGACGGTACTTGCTCCTTTGAAAGGTCATTGCCCTTCACCATTGTGGCATAGTGGACGATATGATCTTCTGGGTCCGTCGTGCCATCGTATATCTTTAGATATGGTGGGATTTTGAAGGTTTTTAGGATGGCATGGGGGGGTGCGAAGCACTTTGCCTGGGTGTAGCATTCGGTGTCGCGTTTTTATCGATTTCCCTGCCATTTTTGTTGATTGTGTTCAAGATGTTGGTAGTGACACCTGCTATCGTTTTCAACCTCGCATCTCCTTTTCCTGCCATTGTTAGTGGGGAAAACGAGGAAGAGATGTGTGTTGTTTTTTATGATCTAGAAAGAACTATAGTTTCAACTAGAAAACTCCCCACAAACAGCGCCAAATTGTTTGAGCAAATAAATGCTAAACTAATTAGTTACAAATTAATGGGGTGAATCTCAGTTGAACCTAATAATCTCTAGATCAAATGGAGCGATATTTTGATGTAATGAGAACAGTATAGGAATGTTAAGTAGTAAGCTCAATGTGTTATGATTGGCAAAATATATAATATCCTAAAAGTGCAATAAATGCAAGAAATGACAAGGGTTATAGTATAAAAAGATTGTCACCCAATGATTTTGCGATTGAGCATCTCCTCTTTCTGATGATGCGAAAAGATATCAACAAATATGAATATGGAATCTTCATATTTATGGACGAAAGTTAAATAACATGTGCTTGAATAAAGCCAGTGAGACAATTCTTTCGTATATCACTCCCCTTTTACAATGTGTTCTTTCTCCTTTGAAAATGGCAAACCCTTCTTGTTTACCAACTCTTCTTATTTATAAGGGATATTTTCCCAAAAAACCTTAAAAAATACAACATAAAGAATATCCAAAAGGCATATTCTTCCTATCTATTTCTAAGTTTAAACTATCGTTACTATCTTATTTCGATTGACCGCTCTTGGTCGTCGTCCTTTACACGACGACCATCAATCGTTGTGTTGTGGTGACCTCGTTCCATGTCTTGCTTATCTGCTGTCGTGATTGCCAAATTTGGACCCATACAAATACGTCGATCATTACGACGGCTTGAAAGAGAAAGTGATTCATTCAACTATTATTTGAAAGCATTTGCTCCTCAAGTACAATGTGGATTCTTGTAGAACGGGCCCTTAACATAGGCTTCAGGCATGGACCTAACTGACCAACTCGAACAAGGGCAACATGCATTGCCTCGTCATTTTTACTTGAAGCAGAAAATTACGCTTGGTGGACATCTTTAAGACCACCATTAAGAAAATTTTAAGTAGCTTTTTTAGTCTTCTTTAGATTTTCTTGTTTTCCTTCTTCTTCCTCTTTCTTCTGCCTGCTTCATCCTTCTGCATCTTCTTCTCCTACTTTTTCCGTTTGCTTCTTCTTCTTCCAATAAATTATGAATACATAGCTAAAAAGAAAAAATAATAAAATGTTCAATATAAGAAAATTAAAGATTCATTACTTATATGTGGTAAGAATTGAGTGGATAATATTCCATTGAGCTTATAATGGCTATATTTAATGATTTGGATTGCATTGATTAGAGAAGATTAAAAAACACCCTTAGTTTTTTTTAGCTTGAAAAAAAGTTATTAAAATAGACAAAATGAGTCTATTGATTGTTGAAGGTTTAAGTTGAATCGAACTACTAAAAATTATTAAAATTGATATTAGAAGATTGTATATCAAATTTGGAGTCATTAGCATTGATTTAGATTAATTTTGAAGTAGAACATAATGGTAAAAAAAATCATAATAGTTATGGCAAATTGGCAATGGTCAGAATTCGTTAATTATGATGATTTGCCTGAATTTTTGTAAATCAGTTATGATGATTGTCACAATTTATTGTCAATTATGACCATTGCCAAGAATTTTGCAAATCAATTTTGTCGATGTTCAGAATTTGTGGCCAATTATGATATTGGTCAGAAATTCTGACAATGGAAAAAGATAAGAAATTCTAACTAGCATACTTCAAAAATCTAACTAGTAATTAAGAATTTTCTTAATGGGGTTAACTTTCAACGGCATCACCAAATGATTTTATTTGTGCAAATTGCCCTGTATCGGATGAGTGGGTTCTTTACACAAATAGCCAGCCACATTCATTATTTATTTTTTCTAATAATATACATAGATTATACATTAATTGTACATAAATATACACATATAATACATAAATTATGTATATATCTATATATATATATATATATATATATATATATATATATATATATATATATATATATTATACATTTAATATATATACTATACTATACTATATATGAACGGCTATTTGGATTAATTGTTCTTGTACATAATAGGGATGCTCGCTCAGCCCAAACACAATGACAGATATCTGACTTTTGAGGAGTGGACTGGACATAGAGCCGGGCTCAGCAATTTTTAATGAGAAATTTTCATAAAGCATTATCTTTTAGTAGTAATTAGCCATTTATAGATATCATTTGCTATATTACGGATTATATATACCTTTTATGTGGTTATAAGATGTATTTGATGTATTTAAGCTATTGTATTCATGAATACAGTAGCAAAAATAGGCGTGAATCAGGGAAGTCCAGCTAATCAGTTGTTGTATTCGAGTGTATTCGACTGTATTTATTGAGTGAAATATGGGATTACAACTGGACAAATTATTGTATTCGACTGTATTCACGACGTGAAATAGGGGATTACACTGTTTTTAATAACGAAAAGTGAATCAATTAACATAATAGACTCATAATATAACTCAACAAACCCAATTATAACACACAAATTTTGTATTTTCAGTTATAAAAAAATTCTCAACCGAAAAATACCCAAAAACATAGCAATCTTCAGAGAAATTATATAATACATCTGAATACATAAATTATATTAATTAAAAAACTTATGAATACATTCAAGGCATATAGCGAGACAGTGAATACAATGAAATACATAGAATACAATGAGATACATTCAAATACAATAAGAAAAAAAGATAGTGAATACAATGAAATACATGGAATACAACGAGACACATTGAATTACAATGAAAAAAAAGATAATGAATACAATGAAATACATGAAAATATATTGAAATATATTAACATAAAATCAAGTTGCTCAACCCCAAACTCCATCGTCTTTGTTCAAGAACAAACCAACCGGATTATATGTCGGCGACTGCTGTTCAAGAATCAGTTTAATGTCGGCGGCTGCTATTGTTGGTGAGAATCTTGAACATAGCAATCTTCAAGAATCAGTGCATCTATTATAATGGGATGGGGGCTTTGAGCAAGAATCAGTTTTGACTGATAATTAATATATCTACAAATCGAGGAAACAAGGGACAGAGAAAGGGAGGGAGGAGAAAATCAATTTTATTAGCATAAAGATTGTTGGTGAGAATTAGATGCTTTGCGGCCATTGGTGAAAGTTCAAGATGCTTGTACTTGTTACAGACTCAAGATCGGGGACTCTTCTTTGCGGCCATTGGTGAAAGTTGATTGGAGGAAGAGATTTGAAATTTTAATGGGATGGGAGAAGAGAATGGGATGTATCAAAGTAGAGAGAGAAAGAAAATAGTGTAATTGATTCGCGTATTTAGTGGCTTAGGACTAGGAGGTAACTAATATTTTGTTATAAACCTTAAAAGGTATCTATAGAATATAATTTTTTTAAATAGTATTTATTTAAAATAAATAAGGTATTAACCTTTGCTATAGGAGGTAAAAATTCCATTTTTAATCTGAACTCAAATTAATTCAAATAATTGTCTATTCAACCATTTAAATTAAAAATAACCGACGAATACATGATATAGATGTTGATCTTATGCATACTTGATGATTTTATATATGGCATATAACATGGAGTAAACTATTACATTGCATGAAATAAGTTTTTAACCGAGTTGTGTCAAAATCAAAACAAAAAAGGTGAATGCAGTTCCCTGTAATATGACTTCTTGTTTCTGTGTTTGAAGGACAAAAGGGAGAATTTAGCATGTTGTTGTTATACGTTTGACCAAGAAAATCTCGATTAAGAATATTACATACTCCCTCTTTTTCAACGTATGCGTAGTGTTAATTTCCTTTTAGTATGTTTAAAAAAGAACCACACTTTTATATTTAGTTAAATTCTTAATTCTAGTATTATTTTTTTTTTGGCAAAATACCTAGACCGACCAAATCAAAGTATGGCTATTGAACACAAAAGCTGACATGACAAGAGAGCTGTATTTCGCCCCCACTTAGGCGCGTGAATTTAATGGATTTGAAATAATGTTTTTCTTTTCTTTTTTGTTTAAATTAAAATTGATTTTTTTTTCTTTCTAAAGGCCATCCATAACCACCTTGTATTGGGAAAAAACTGAGTTTATATTAAAGATGATGTGGCATGACACGTGGTTTAGTTAAATGGTCAAAGCGCAACAATTGACTAAGAGGCACGGATGGAGACAGCCACGGGAAGAAGAATTTAAATAGGCACGAGACAAAGTATAAATACGAGTCTCGTACCAATTTAAATTATTTACAGCCAACGGATTAGAAGGCATTAAAGACAAAGATCTGATGGCAGAAAGGAGTCCAAATTCATTATTAAATACTTGATACGTTAGAAAATTGGTATTTAATAAGAATGATTGTATAACAGCTTATTTAATGTCATTTATTACTCATAATTATATCATTAAGGCTGAGGCTTCATTCCTTTACCTAGAATTATCTATAAAAGGAAGAAGTATCATCATTTGTATGGACACGGAATACTATTGAGAATTCATTGAAATACACAACTATTTGTTGTTTTACCATCATTCTCAAAAGTATTTTATTTTGTCTCTTGATTATCAGTAACCCGAATTTCTTTTTAGCTTTGACCAAAGACTCAGATTTTTGGTTAAACAAATTGGTTCCATTACCGGGAATCTGATAATCTTTTCTTTTAAGCTATATCTTATCTATTGTCGTCACCATGTCAAACAACAACACCGACAACAACAGTAATAACACATTGGGAAACCATGAGAATCAAATACACCAAAATCAAGATGACGTGGTTCCCTCTCCTCTAAATTCACCACGTCAATCTCGTGAAGCCACTCCTGTTACTGAATCCCGTGCTGATCAACAAGAGCAATTTGAATATTTTGAAGGTGTTACAACTGAAGCTTTACAAAAGCTAATTGATGCACAGGTCGGCAAAGCTCTTCAGGCACTTGTTAGTCGATTGCCTGCTGCACCACCCACACCAACTCCGAATAATAGTACATTGGAGAATCCCCGTTCTGGTCTTGATAATTCTGAAAACGGAGTAACCCTCAGTGAACCACAGGAAGGGGGATCAGGTAATTCAAATAATTCATATTTGCAAAATTTAGTACTAACCTTGCAGAAACAGATTAAGGAACAAAATGAGCGTATTGAACAAATCCCTGGAGTTCCGCCTGTAATAAAGGAGTAGACATGGACAAATATTCACAACAACCATGGAAGCCTAGTGCTGCTCCCCTTCCAATTCCGAAAAAGTTCAAAATGCCTGACATTCCGAAATATGATGGTACTACGTGACCACGTGACTGCATTTACAACAGGCGTAAAAGGCAACGACTTGACCAAGCAATAAATTGAATCAGTATTGGTCAAGAAATTTGGAGAAACACTCACCAAGGGTGCATTAACCTGGTATTCTCTTTTATCTGAAAATTCTATTAATTCTTTTGCTGAGCTTGCAGATTCTTTTATTAAAGCACATTCGGGAGCACAAAAATTTGAGAAAAGAATGGAAGATATTTTCAAAATCAAACAAGGGGATTCGGAGTTGCTTAGAAACTTTGTTGATAGATTCCAGCGTGAAAGAATGACTCTACCTCGTGTGCCTGACAATTGGGCTGCAATAGCCTTTGCAAGTAATTTAAATGACAAAAGTTCTGAAGCAACGAGACGACTCAAAGAAAGCCTTCGAGAATTTCCTGCAACCACGTGGAATGATGTTTATAACAGGTATAGTACGAAGCTGCGAATTGAAGAAGATACCGTACCTAAGTTTCATCATGAAGAAAGGGGCGGTCCCCGAAGATCAGAAACCGAAAAAAGATCAGGTAAAAACAGGTACGATCCATATATGGGACATGCAGGAAAAAACCCACGGTCGAAACAAGATAGCCAGCAATATGATCAAAAATCAAGGAACCGGGATTCTGGCTCTTCTTCAAAGTTTAGGAATGATCGGAACAGACAAGAATCACGAGATGATGACAGAAGTTTAAAGGCACGATTCGGCGGATATAATTTTAATGTCTCTACCTCCGAGCTCGTAGCTGTTTTAAGAAGCATGGGAGATAAGGTACGGTGGCCAAAAGAGATGCGGTCAAATCCAAATAGACGCAATCCAGATCATTGGTGTGAATTCCACAACGATCACGGGCACAAAACTTCAGAATGTAGATTCCTGCAGAGTGAAGTGGATCATCTATTGAAGCAAGGGTACCTCACTGAGTTATTTAGTGAGAAAGGAAAACAAGCTTATATGAAAAACAGGCAAGAGCCACCACAACCTCCTTCACCCAAAAGGACAGTGAATGTCATAAGCGGGGGAGAAGATATTCACGGCATAACCTACACAGCCTCCAACAAGGTTTCTAAGGTAACAATTACACATGGGAAACGGGTGCGGCAGGTCCTTGAAAATGAAAGTATTTCGTTCGATGACGCAGATACCGAAGGAGTGACAACTCCACATAATGACGCACTGGTAATATCTTTACTTGTACATGATACTAATGTAAAACGAGTTTTGATTGATCCAGGGAGTTCTGTAAATATTATATTACTAAGGGTACTACGGGAAATGCAAGCTGAAGACAAAATGATACCCAAGGCGCACACCTTGTCAGGCTTCGACAATTCAAGTGTAGTAACAAAAGGTGAGGTATTTCTAACAACTTTTGCTATAGGTGTTGTGAAGGAAACTAAATTTCAGGTAGTTGATATGAAAATGGCCTACAATATGATCATGGGGAGACCATGGATACACGATATGGATACTGTCCCATCAACTCTACATCAGGTTATTAAATTCCCATCACCATGGGGAATTTGCCAAATTCGTGGGGATCAGCAGATGGCTAGAAGTGTCAACGTTGTAACAAGTACGAGCGCCGCAAATAAAGAAAAATAGCAATTACAGGAAACAGTTGAAGGTAAAAAAGATCAAACTTCAACAGAACAAGAAAAGACGGATTTGGACTCAAGGCCTGACACAATTCAAGAACCTGAAGAAAATGAAAGCATCAAAACGACAATTGAAGAGCTTGAGGCAGTGATGTTATTTGATCAATGGCCTGAACGGAAGGTTTATGTCGGGGCCAATTTAAGCATGAACATGCGAGGTATGATAATCGAATTTTTAAAAGCTAACTTAGATTGCTTTGCTTGGTCCCACGCTGATATGACAGGGATACCACCAAATGTGATGACTCACAAACTCAATGAGGACCCTTCTTTCACACCAATAAAGCAAAAGAAACGAAAGCAAGGTGCTTTCAAGACCAGGTGATTCAGGATGAAGTCTAAAGATTATTAAAAATCGGATCAATCCGTGAGGTAAAGTATCCTACTTGGTTAGCTAACACGGTGGTCGTACCCAAGAAAAATGGTAAGTGGCGTGTGTGTGTGGATTATACCGATTTAAATAAAGCCTGTCCAAAAGATTCCTTTCCCTTACCGCATATAGACCAACTAATTGATGCAACCGCAGGTTATGAACTTTTAAGTTTTTTAGATGCATACTCGGGGTATAATCAAACTAAAATGGATCCTGGTGATGAAGAAAAAACTTCTTTCATCACAGACAGGGGGACTTACTGTTATAAAGTAATGCCCTTTGGTCTCAAAAATGTTGGGGCAACCTATCAAAGGTTGGTCACCAAAATGTTCCAAGAACATTTAGGGAAAACAATGGAGGTATATATAGACGATATGCTCGTCAAAACCCAGCAATCTCATGATCATATTTCTCATCTATCTGTTACGTTTGAAATTTTGCGAAAATTTAATATGAAACTCAACCCAGAAAAATGTGCATTTGGAGTTGCATTAGGTAAATTTTTGGGTTTTCTTGTTTCTAATCGTGGTATTGAAGTGAACCTTTCTCAGATCAAAGCAATAGAAGAAATCCCTGATATCCTTACTAATAAAAAGGAAGTACAGAGATTAACGGGAAGAATTGTAGCTTTGGGAAGATTTATTTCCAAATCCTCAGAAAGGTGTTTTAAGTTTTTCTCTGCACTTAAAAAGCAAGATCATTTTGAATGGAATGAAGATTGTCAACAAACCCTTAGAAATTTGAAAGCTTATTTGTCAAAACCACCGTTGTTGGCAAAACCAAAGGTGGGGGAAAAACTTCTCATTTATCTGGATGTATCTGAAGTCGCAGTGAGTGCTATTTTAGTCCGCGAGGACCAAGGTAAGCAATCTCCTATTTATTATGTGAGTAAGTCTTTATTGGAAGCTGAGACACGATACCCACAACTAGAAAAATTAGCATTAGCTTTGATCATGGCATCTAGAAAATTAAGACCTTATTTTCAATGTCATCCCATTAATGTAGTTACTGCTTTTTCGCTTCGAATATTTTGCATAAACACGAACTTTCAGGAAGATTAGCAAAATGGGCTATAGAACTAAGTGAATATGAAGTTGTTTATCAACCTAGGACCGCTATAAAATCTCAAGTACTAGCTGATTTCGTGGCCGATTTTAGTCAAGGGATGCATTTAGAAGCAGAAAAAGAATTACTAGTTTTTAATGGTGCGAACCCAGGGACTTGGGTTTTATTCACTAACGGTTCATCTAATGTAAAAGGGGCAGGCCTAGGAATAGTCCTCGTACCACCTGCGGGTGAGACTATTAGACAGGCTATAAAATGTCATTCTATAACTAACAATGAAGCAGAGTATGAGGCTGTAATTGCAGGTTTAGAATTGGCACGAGAACTCGGCATAACACAGATTATAATCAAGAGTGATTCTCAACTCGTGGTTAATCAAATGCTGGGGACTTATACGGCCAGAGAGACACGAATGCAAGAATACCTCGCAAAGGTACGGGAGTTAATAAAGCAATTCCAAACTTGGAAAGTAGTGCAGATCCCAAGAGATGAGAATGTAGAGGCAGATGCTTTAGCAAATCTCGCATCTGCAGCAGATGTGGCAAATAATACAAATGCTTCAGTCATACATCTATTTCATTCCGTTGTCGAATCTGATAAAAACGAGGTAAATTTTAATCATCTAACATGGGATTGGAGAAACGAAATTGTTGCCTTTTTACAACACGGTACCGTGCCTAATGACAAAGGAAAGGCTCACGCGCTTCGCAAAAAAGCTGCACGATATTGTTTATATCAAGGAAATCTTTATCGAAAGATGTTCGGTGGACCACTAGCAAGGTGTCTCGGACCCTCTCAAACAGAATATGTGATGAGAGAAGTACACGAAGGACATTGTGGGAATCACGCAGGGGGACGGTCACTGGTAAGAACATTAATTCGCACAGGATATTATTGGTCTAAGATGGAAGAAGAGGCAACCAGTTTCATGTCCAAATGTGATAAATGTCAAAGGTACGACAATAATATGCACAGACCAGCTGAGTTACTACATCCTGTTATAGCCCCGTGGCCCTTTATGAAATGGGGAATGGATATCGTAGGTCCACTTCCACAAGCAAAAGGTCAGGTAAAGTTTCTACTTGTACTTACAGATTATTTCACTAAATGGGTAGAAGCAGGGGCATTTAAACAGGTACGAGAGAAAGAAGTTAAAGACTTCATATGTCGAAATATAATATGCCGCTTTGGAGCACCAAATGAGATCGTGTGTGACAATGGACCACAATTCATTGGAGCTCAAATCACAGAATTTCTTCGAAGTTGGCAAATCAAAAGAATAACGTCTACGCCATACCATCCAGTAGGTAATAGACAAGCAGAATCTACTAACAAAATCATTATCAACAACTTGAAGAAGAGGTTATAGGATTCAAAAGGTAATTGGCCTGAGGTGTTACCTGGAGTATTATGGGCTTATCGTACAACGACCAAAACAGGCACTGGAGAAACACCATTTACAATGGTTTATGGTGCGGAAGACTTAATTCCATTTGAAATAGGTGAGCCAAGCACACGATACGATCAGGCAACGGAGGAATCTAATAATGAAGAGATGCGGGTTAGCCTAGATTTACTTGAAGGGAGAAGAGAAGCTGCATTGATAAGGATGGCAGCACAAAAGCAAGTAATAGAACGATATTACAATAGGAAAGCACGCCTCAGATTTTTCAAAATTGGGGACTTCGTGCTTAAAAAGGTGTTCCAATCTGCAAAGGCTGCTAACTCAGGAAAGCTAAGTCCAACTTGGGAAGGACCGTACAAAGTCCGTGGCATTGCGGGAAAAGGAGCATACCAGCTGGAGACAATGGACGGTAAAGTTTTACCCTCACATTGGAATGCCGTCCACTTAAAAAGATATTACTTTTGAGAAAGTACCTACGGTCAGGTATCATCATGTTAAAATTTCTCTCTTGGATTATTAATATTTTACTAACGATTTTAGATGCTAGGCAAAATACCCTAACTTGTGCCAAATGATGAGTCACAACCTGCAAGGCAAAATGGAGTATTCTTAAATTCTTAGCCCAGGGTTACAATTAATCTGATGGAAATACACACGAGGTAGTCTTCATCTATAATCGCACCTTGGAGTCCCATATATCTTTCTGTTTTAGGAAAAAGGGCCAAAGTAAAAGAAATAAACAAGTGCTCAAGGCTTCATACTTCACCGCTCAAACACTTGGGGGACTACAATACTGTACACAGATACGTGTAAAAATGCAGATACGAATATCGAACAACAAAGTCAAGTGTTGAGTAAAAGTTACGAAGTCTTCAGCGGTTATGAGAATAACAGAGTCATCTCTCAAACCCTTCTTAATATGTAAAGATAGGGTCATGACTATGTACTGAAACAGGTTATGAAGAAAAACCTTGTTTATTCTATGTTATGTACAAATCTGTTACAAGAAAAATAGTTACGAGAAAGTTGTAGATGTATTATAATACATGTAACAGTCAAACACTTGTTAAAGTTTATGAATAAAAAACTTTCCAAAGTTGTTTCATACAAAACGTGTGTTTTCCTATTTCTTTCATCGTATTATAACACCATTATGAAGTTGAGACGTCTTCTTCATTAAGTGTCGATAAAATAAAAGGGCCCTCTTTTATAAGCCTCATGTTGATAATCCATGAGAAGAATCATAAAGCATTTTAAAAGGATAAAAATGCTAAGCTATTCCATGAGTCCTAGATAAATAGGCAAGAATAGAATATGCAGAAGTACCGATAAAACTTCTTAATATAAAAAAAAACTAAGTATAAACTTAGTCAACAAAGCATTTGTTTTTTACAAATGCCCCATTATGATAACTGGGGACTTCATCAAAGGATCCTTTACAACAATTTCATTTTTAGCTAGTCACTGAAGGGTTTGGAGCATCAGAAGTTTCACCCTCGGGAGCAGGAATTGTAAACCCAATTGCTGCAGTAGTCACTTCTTCATTTAAAAGTTCTTCCGTTCCAGGAACTTCAAGTACAGGAGAAGGAGTATCAGTAGATTGTTGACTTTTCTCGATGGTATCTACGACTTTGGCCAGTTCAGACTGCAAGTCAAAACCTTCTTGAGCAGCTTCCGTCAAAGCATCACGGCGAGATTTCAGGAAAGCCCAACTCACCTCTATGTTGAAGTTCTCCTCCAGAAGTCCATATTCCTTTTCCCACATAGCAAGATCGTTTTTTAAGATTTGGTGCTCAGCTAAATGGGAATCAAGGGAAGCTTCAAGAGAGGCATGAATCTCGTCAGAGGAGGTCTGTAAGTCATCCTGAGCTTGAGTCAAGCTTTGCACTAACTCTCCTGCATACTCTTCCTTCTTAGCCAAAAGTGCCTTAAGCTCCCTAACTTCTTCACTAGCCTTGGATAATTGTTCTGACAAAGAGCATTCCAAAAGCTCTTTGTCTCTTTTAAATTGGCTTGAAGAAGCCTTGGCAGTTGCCAGTTCACAAGTCAAACCACGGTTTTGCTGCTCCAGGAGGTTTTTATTTTCTTGCAACTCCTCTATGGTCCCTTGAGCATTCTCAAACTGTTCCTTCCAATTGGCTGCTTCAAGCTGGGCTCCCCTGGCTATTTCTTCGGCCTCGTGGACAGTTTTTTCAGACTCACGGGCTTTTCTTTCCAGAAGGGAAATTTTTCCCATTAATTCCGTGCCAATAAGGTTAGCCTACAGAGACAACTCATAGAAATGAGGGATTGAAGATAATTAAAAAAAACTTGTTGGTAAGAAGAGAAAAAATACCTTCAAAGTAGAATGAACTATGTCATTCATCAGAGTTAAGCAGCTATGGCTCTCCATCTTCTTCTTCTCAATATCTCCAATTAGGGGCTCGAGCCAAATATCGGCTCTACCAGTCTTCCTCAAGAGGCTATGATTGGCAGGAACTTCCAGAGTAACACTTCTCATAGTCATACTTCCACTGCTATAACCCGTCTCTGTACGATGAACAGAGGGAAAGGAGCAATGGAAGGAATGGAAGGAGAAGATGTAGAAACAGGAATGGAAGGAGAAGATGTAGAAACCAACGCAGGAGCGGAAGCAGGTGCAGTAGAAACTGCCAAGGGAACGGACATAAGAGCGGTAGAAACTGGAAAAAGAACGGAAGTCGTCAAAACTGGTAAAGAAATACTTACGGTTGGCAGAGGAATGGAGGAAATAGGAACAAATAAGGAAAAAGGAGCTTTATTAAAAACAGGGCCGAGCTCGCCACTCCCGAAACCACTATAAAAAAATGCTGAATTGACTCATTATTATCTCTTGGTTCGGTGTCCTCGTCAGAATGAATCAAAACAGGCTCGGTGGTGGAGGTTCGAGCAGGAGTGTCTTCAATTTCATCATCAATGATTATTCGCCTCCTGACCCTTGGCCTGGTAATTAGGGAGGTACCCTCCTCTTCTTCTTCAGAACTTTCCTTTATAGCTTTCCTTTTTGGCAGCAAGGCTCGAGTCTTATCCAAATCAAGAGCAACATTCGCAGACATGCGAATGACCATAGCTACTTCAGCCGTCATTCCTCTAACGCCAAATCCTGATTAAAGGATGGATATACATGATCAAAATTGAGGAAAGAATGCTTAACATATAAAAAGGGGCATACCATGTGTTTTGACCTTCCAGCCATGTAAGGAAGAAATTGATTTCCAAGTTCTTTGCTCCCTAGAAGCAATCTTCAAAAGTGAGTCTACCCAACCACGGAAGTTGGGAATAGGTTCCACATCTCCCATGGTTGCTACAAAAAACCAAGAAGAGATGAGGTTAAAAACAAAATTTCTTTTGAAATTCTCAAAAGTAGGTACGGTAAATAAAAGAAAACCTACGTTCAAAATTCCACTTCTCAGGGAAGGGAATATTTGTTTCGCCAATCAAGTCCACCGTACGAACAGCAACGTAACAGATATACCATCCACGATCTTTGTCATCTTCAGGATTTACCAGAACTTTTTTGCTCCTTGTAGTTAAGGTAAAAACCCCATGGCGTATTAAGTTAGGGTGGTACAGATGAATGAGGTGAGAGAAGGTGAAATTGACATTGACTTTAGAGGATAAATATCTCAAACAAGCCACTGTTCTCCACACTAGTGGACCGATTTGGGCCAAACAAATTGTAAAAAACGGCAAAAATCAAGAATAACTGGGTCAATCGGAGGATTAAAACCTAAAGAGAAGGGGTAAGTATAAATAAAAGAATACTCACTTCTAAAGGAGGAAATTCTTTGATTTGGGGAAGGAATTGACATTCGAAGACTATCCTTCCAGTTACAATCTTTCTTATGGTGGGGATTGTAAGCTCAATTACTATTGTAGGGTAAGTATCGGCTTTTTCTAAATTTGCAATTTGTTTTTGAAGAGATGTTTTGTCACTTTCAAAAGACAAATCGCTGGGAACTATCTCATCAACTGAGGGTTCTTGAGAAGAATCAAGAATTTCTCTACTTTTATAAGAGAGGGCCTTTGGGATAGAACTCCTTGAAGAAGAACCAGAGGAGCCGCCTCGAGTAGATTCTAACCCTGTTCGAAGCCTACCTCTTCCGCCTCTTCTGTGTCTAACAGGGGCGTTGGGGAATTGGTCTAGAATTGGAACTTTTTTACGGTTAGGGTTTGAAGAAGACATTGTTAGGAAGGATAAGTCAAAAGAAAGAAGAAAGTGTTTGCTGAAGATTTGTGAAGAAGACAAAGGAAGAAAAAGTTATGTATATAATGGGAACCGTCAACCTTAGAAGTGTAATGATGGAAAGCCTATAATAAAGGCAGCTATCACTTCGTGAATAGTGAGAATGAAGAAGTCTCGAAAAAGGGTGTAAATAGCAGAATCAATCAGAAAATGACACATGGGCAGAACATTAAATGGAAAAGACTACTGAGGCATTAATACTGTCATAAACATTCATTGTGGCAAAAATTCCTTTTTTTTATGAAGATCCACTTCCAAATTATTTAATTGATAAATAAATGGAAAGTGGGGGGACTATCTGTATTGGGAAAAAACTGAGTTTATATTAAAGATGATGTGGCATGACACGTGGTTTAGTTAAATGGTCAAAGCGCAACAATTGACTAAGAGGCACGGATGAAGACAACCACGGGAAGAAGAATTTAAATAGGCACGAGACAAAGTATAGAAACGAGTCTCGTACCAATTTAAATTATTTACAGCCAACGGATTAGAAGGCATTAAAGACAAAGATCTGATGGCAGAAAGGAGTCCAAATTCATTATTAAATACTTGATACGTTAGAAAATTGGTATTAATAAGAATGATTGTATAACGGCTTATTTAATGTCATTTATTACTCATAATTATATCATTAAGGCTGAGACTTCATTCCTTTACCTAGAATTATCTATAAAAGGAAGAAGTATCATCATTTGTAAGGACACGGAATACTATTGAGAATTCATTGAAATACACAACTATTTGCTGTTTTACCATCATTCTCAAAAGTATTTTATTTTGTCTCTTGATTATCAGTAACCCGAATTTCTTTTTAGCTTTGACCAAAGACTCAGATTTTTGATTAAACACACCTTATCTCCACCACAGTCTCTCCTCCGTCATCACTGTCGGCCCGAGTTAGAATATCATCACTGCACACACTAGTCAATTCTAAGAACAATTAACCCAATCAACAAAAAATACCAAAAATTAAAGAGAAAAATCAACAACCCCAAAATTGATTCACCAAATTGCATCTTCCTCTGTAAGCATGCATCTCCATTATTGCTCTATTTTGAAGCTATTTTAATATAATGGGTGCACTATTATCTTTAAGATAGATGTTTGTTCCATTATATAAAATTTTATGATGGCGGCAAGTTGACGAGCAAACTATATTAATATTATATTCGCAAAAAATATCATTCACTTTACAATTGTCCTGGACGAGTTTTTATTGAAAACAATCAATAATAACATCATTATTTACAGTTTTAAATATCTCACGCTCTATATAGCAAATTAAACAATCATTCAAAAAAGTTTTTAAAAGCGGCGCTTAAAATTGAGCAGGGTTTTTTCTACTTTGAATCCATTGAGAACCTCAGAGCCGAGAGAGACGAGTCATGAGTACTTTGCTTTTAAAGATTTCAAAGTGTTTGTACTCAAAAGAATGATTAGGAGGAGAAAATAAAAAAGACGTAGGCAAAAGGGATTTTTTTTTTAAGTAAAAAAAATATTTTTGTTTGTTAATTGAAAAGAAAGAAAGAGCATAGGATATGTTGTTAATTGAAAATGGTGTGGAAAATTGGGAATTTATTTATTGTAATTAATTATAAAAGGAATTAATAAAAAAGAATGGTACGTGGATCGAACCTGACTTTGGGGACAAAAAGGAGATAAGAGAGGCACTTGGTCATCAATGCACTAAACCAAGCACTTGAGTATGGGTGACCACAAATATATTTTATCACATAATTGAAAATATTAGTATTTTATACATAGAGACAGAAGATTTTTTTTTTCTCCAACGGCAAATTTGGGCAAAATAAATACGTTAATGACTGATTTTCTCTAAATTTTATCCATTATTTTTCAACTTTTCTAGATTCGGCTCACTGTCTTCTTCAACTTCACCATCTTCTTTCAACCCAAATCTGATTTTTGTTTTGTTTTGTTGTTTTAGCAAAAAAAATTCAAAAACAAAAATAATTTACTCGACTGTCAGTTTTAGATTTGATCCCGACGAGTGAGGAGGCTCTGAACGAAAGCAGAAGAAGAACGTGGGAGGGGGAAAGGGGATGACCAACGACACAAGGGAATCAAAGAAGAAGATAATCGGCGACACGATGGGACTGGAGAAGATGAACGTCGATGAGTAAGGGGTCCAGCAGCCAGGTTGCTCTTTTACAAAAAAAATAAATAAATAAATTAATGGCTTTTTTTTACTGATGTGGCTTGTTTTAATGATCTGGCATTTTTTCATTGGTTATATTTCCACGTCAAACAACATTTGAGCAGTGACGAAGTCAGGAATTTCATATAGAGTGTTCAAACTTGAAATAAGTTTAAAAAAATCCCCAATAAAGGGTGTTTAATATATGTTATACACCATTAAAATCTAATATTTACCTATATATACAGTATAATTTTTCGACGAAGGGTGGTCAGTTGACCACCCTTAAGGCTATGTACCTTCGGCCCTGTTTGAGCTTCACAATTTTTTATTTTTTTTGGGACTAAGTTTTTTGGGTTCAATAGGCGTACTTTGATTTTGGTTGAAGTGTTCAATAGGTAATGTGCTTAGTTAAAGTGTCAAAATGGAAACTGGAGCCAAATTTAAGGGTCATCTAGGTATTTAGCCTATTTTTTTCATATAATATTGGGGTTAGGGAAAGGGAAAAAATGGGCAATAGAACTCTTAACAATAAGGTAAAATTTTGGGTAGGCTATAAGATTTCCATTAGTTCCAATATTTCCACTATACCTTTAATGACACTTTCTCAAAACATGGCACGTTGAATATCACAAATTCAATCGACATTTTAGTGTGCTATCTCCTCATAATTTAAGACCACAAGTTCTTTTTTTTTTTTTTTTTTTTTTTTGTATTTCAAAACGTTATACTTGGTCAAACTAGGAGCCGAGGGAAGTAATCTTGTTTCCCTTTCGTTATCTTGGGGTATGACAGAAGTGGTGTACTTGACATCATTTAATATAGTAATGAGAAAAGTACTAGTGCTTATCTTAATAAGGTCTGACCATAGTGTTGTGAATTAATTAGGACCACCACCATTCCATAGGGAAAAGAATGGCCGTAATAGATTGAAGTTGACATTGCCTCCTTCACCACCTTATCAATATAAAATATATTTATAAGTTTCTTGAATCTTTCCAAACATAGAAAGTTTCAAAAGTAAACATCGGATGGGAAAAATATACTAATAATAGTGATTATGATTCCTAAAACTTTTTTAAATATTCTTCAAAATCATCCGCCTGTTTTTTTGGTATTCAAAGTGTCCAGGTTAACTGTATCAATTTTTGGTGAACGTTGCCATCTCCGTTTGTTAAATAACCTTCAATTTTGAAAGCTTATTCGTTTTTATCGTTCTTCATTTTTTTGTAATCCAGTGCTGATATTTATATATACTCCGTTTTGCCTATATAATAGTATTTCAGTATTTACAAATAAAATTAGTATTTTCAAATTTTGGTTTGCTCATCAATATTTGCAAATTGTTTGAGGAGCATTTCTAGTGCAATAATGTTTTTCATTCACAGTATTTAACTCTTTCCATGTAATACAAAATTCATATCCAGACACATCTTAACTGCAGATATTATTTTTCAACTTCGATTTTAAAATTTGTTCAAGTGCTACTTAGAATCTTGTTTGGTTTATCTTAAATATACTCACATGACCGAGGCGGAGGCAAAGTGGTTGATGAAGAAAGTTTGGAGTTGATAGTGCCTATGGGTAAAAATCTACCGTGTTTACACCAAGTCGATATATACATAATATGTTGTGTCTGCATATATTTTAATCATTTAATCATAATTAATTAATATGTATTAGAGTATTGCGTTATAGTTACTTAACCCTAGTATACTCATCTAATTTAGTAAAACATCTAATACGAATAAGTTTTTATCATCATTATAAGTTGAAGACAATCAACAAGGTTCCTGTGAGGAGTGATTGTCGGAAAGAGAAAAGCCCAAAGAAGAGAATAATCATACCCACCATCATCCCATTCTCTTTTCTTAATAATAAAAATAGACTTAATATTTACTCCCTCCGCTTCAATTTAGATGAGTTAGTTTGATTTGACACGGAATTTAAGGGAAAAAAACTTTTGAAACTTGTGGTCTGAAAAGCTTCAGGGATAAAAGCTTTGTGGGACCATTATACTCGGGCTAGTCTAAAAAGGGGAAGAATGTGAAATTCGTGTGTTCTTGCTTAATTGTCGGTATCGACCATAGTTAAAAGGTAGGGTGTTTGATTGAATTGATTGTGAAGTGGTCTATCACTATATAGTGATCGGTACGTTTTGGGGTGTTAATATAGTTCCATTGCTCGAGAACGAGTAAGAGTCTAAGTGTGGAGTATTGATATTTGACTTAATGTATGCATATTTTGATGTATATTGCCTCACATTTTGCTCATGTCTCGTAGATTTGAGATGCATAATATAATGATTTGTGCTAATTTGTGGTATTTCTATGTGCAGGAATTATTCGGATGCAATTTGGGACGAAATTGCGTGAATTGGAGCAAAAATGGGAAGAAAAGGCAAAACTAAAAATTTCAGGGCCACAGACAGCGTGGGGCGCTGCCTGTGGCGCACTTTACGGAGAGTTGAGAATGTTGAGCACCACGGCTAGCGCCCTACGCTGCTCTGGACGCTCGAAATGCAAACACGTTCTAATTCAACTAGGACTCGGTTATTTCGACCCTAAGACGCCCCAACTCATATAAAAGCCAACCTAAACCTATTTTGAGGTGGAGGACGTGACTTTGCGAGAGGAACAAATGTACGAAACACTAGGGAGCATAGATTTGATCAATTCTTCCATTCTTCCATTAGTAGTCATTGATTTTATGTTTGAAAATATTATTTTTGATGATTGTATGAACATGAGTGGCTAAGAACCTTATTGTTCTGGGGTCATGGGTGCTACATGAATGTTAATGTTTGAAGTTTAAATTGGCGATTTTCATTTTATCATATTGGATTATTTATTTAATTATGTTTTTAATTATTTTGCTGAGTAGCTAACTGTGAAATACTATCTACGAATCTAGAGTTGAACTTGAAAGTGAGAATTCTAGATTGCATATAGAATTAAATAGAGCAGTTTCTTGAACCTGGGCATCGGGGAACAGATTCACAATTAGGATAGAAATATACCTAATTGCCTTGTTTGGTTGAAATACAGGAAGTGTAAATGCATTCTTGTTAATCTTAATTCCCTAGACATATAGGCATTAAATTGGCTTGAATAGGCGAGTAAGAACATGACAGATTCTTATGAGTAATATCAATCCTGTCGATCAACAGTCCAAATAAATTAATTTGCCATTTTAAGCCAAGAACGCAAATATGATTGTTATCTAACCCGTGTGTAAGGCCCCGTAAAATTTCGCTAAGTAATTTAAGATTTCGTGGTGCCAAGGTAGGCTAATTATAATATTTTATGTATAGACAAGGACTATTAATATGATAGATATCAATTAGATATGGAAATAAGTGTACGGGGCATATTATTAGTGTGGGATCTAAGGAGAGACTTAAGTCTAAGCCAAGTTGGAAAATTACATGATAGACTAATATTTCAAATGAGTACGCACAAGACCAAACTTTGGATGAGCATATCTACATATACATATATCTACCAAACTTTGGACGAGTGTATATAGCATATTATGTGATTCACGACCTATCAAATGAAATATCTTCGCGTCTAGTTTCTAACGCTTCAAACCGTTCGTCATTTGGACACTCCTACAAAAAGTTATGACTAAATTACTAAAGGCTGGAAAAATCTGTTCGTCATTTGGACACTCCTACAAAAAGTTATGACTAAATTACCAAAGGCTGGAAAAATCCGGTTCTGTGATCGCAGAATCATTCTGTGAACCACAAAAATGGTCTGTGAACCGCAAAATGGTCGCAGACCTGCCTAGTGCAGGCCACTTCTGGGCACCAGTTTCGCGATCCATTCTGCGACCTGCATACCCATTTTGCGGTCCATTCTGCGACCGCAGACCTGATTTTGGAGACTTTATTTTTCTATTTTCATATCCCGATGCCATTTTGATAAATATCCTTTGGGGCTTATTTTGGGATATTTCCTTGATGTTTTTAGAGAGGTAAGGGCAATTTAGAGAGATAAGGGGGAAACCTAGCATTCCAATCATCCAATATTGCTCAAATCTTCAAGAATCATGGGAGCTAGCCACTAGATTATCATCTATCCGGGTAGGTCCTACTCCTAAGCTTTGATGCAAGAGGTTAAGAGTTCAAATATATTGTCAGGTTGGAAATAGGCCATGCATGTGACATTAATTTATAGTATATGAGATTAATGAACCTTTATGATTCGTTTCTTGTTGAAATCTATTGAAGGAGGAAGGGATCACCATTTTAGATCCTTCTAGTCTATTTTTCATGATAAGTGTTTGACAAAATTCTTAAGAGAGTTACACCATGGGAATCCTTCTAATTATTAATCGATTTTTGCTATCTTCATATAGATTGTTATTACTAGAAGTGTTGGTGCGTTGTAGTAAGTTAAGGAAAGCTTAAATAAGGTATGTTGGCTAAACCCCTTCTTCTTATGATTGAACCCCATAGTATTCGTACAATAGGTGTAAGTCCTAAATTGATCGTTACAGAAATTGCTATCCCGAATGTGGTTGCGTTGAAAACTATATGTGCAATATGTATTCCCATGCTTTCATCATGTTATCTTATCATCTGAGGAGGTGTAGAATATATGATAAAAATGCCTAGACTTTAATTCAAATTCGAATAAAGATTGTTATGTCCAATTGTGTGAAAAGCCTTTATGTGCCTTAGATTCTAAATTGCACACATGTGTAATTAAAAATCTTGAATGAAAAGCCATGTTGTTTTTGATGATGATAATAATGTTGGAATGTGGAAAAGAACTTGAATTATGAAATACAGCCAAGTGCCAAATATGATATAACAATTGTTGCCACTAGTGCCGATGAACTAAAAAGATCTGAAAGAAGAATAAAGCGATATGATTGATAGAAAGTGGTAATGTCTCGGGTGAGATGACCTAGCTTATCGGGTCGTGATCGGACGCCATGCCACACACATGGTAGTAACCTTGCTTGAAATTGAAACTGATAACTGAAATTGGAATTGTGATTGTGGTGGATGTCTCAAATGAGGCGACCTAGTCGATCAGGTTGTGATCGGACTCCGTATAAAAGTACGGTAGTATTGTGAATGATGAAATATCGGTACTAAAGATCTACCAAGATAAAATTATAGAAATCTACTTGAAAGCTTTTGTGGTTTTTCACTTCATGTTATGGTGTTGTTTGAGATTTCCATTGATTTCATGATTGTTCCTTCTTGTATTATTGTTCATTCTATTGAGATGGTGTTTAGATATACATTCTAGTACTATTCAACAATACTAACATCCCTTTTGTTGGGGGCGTTGCATCTTTAAATGGATGCAGGTGGTTCCACAGCAGGCAACATTGATCATCAGTGATAGTTGTACGTCCTCCCCCCAGCAGTGTTGGTGAGCCCCATTTCATTTCGGGGTCATACATCTTTTGTTTCTTATGTATTGTACTTGAGGTATAGCCGGGGCCTTGTTGCCGGCACTTTTGTAATATTCTTTTGTACTTATTAGAGGATCCGTAGACACAGCATGGGTCGTATATGGGTGCTGCAAAAGTCAGACAAAAATTTGTTGTGTTTAAATCACTCGTTCCACTTTGAACCATGAAGGTGTGTGTGTTTTGAGAATTATTAAATAAGGTAACTAATGGTAATGAATTAGTATTGTAGACATGATCATTTTATAGTCTAATTAACAAAAAATGTATTATCCTTATTCATGGATGAGTTTGGGTAGAAGGAAATCTAATAGGCTTGCTCAGCCGGGTTCACTCGGTTGAGCGCCGGTCGCGCTCCCCGAGTTTGGGGCATGACAAACTTGGTATCAGAGTCTAAGGTTTTAAAGTGTCCTAGGATGTCTCGGAGCCGTGTCTTCTTATCGGTGTGTTGTCGACCACTTCTATAATTAGGCGGCTACTTGGACATTTAGGAATGTCACCATTCTTTGATACTCCAGATCGTGCGATAGAGATCAAGATAGGGAACTAGTCTCCTCGTCATGTCTCGTTTTCAAGATGAGTAATCCACGAATTCGAAGCAGCAAGGAGGGAATGACCCCACCTATAAATCTGCGGGAGATTGCACATGAGTTTGTTGGGAGAATGTATCGAGTCGTAGAGGGATTGGAAAATTTTGTTGCTAAGGGAAGTGTGAGCACATTATTTTTGCCCTATGTGAATTACTCCTACAAAATTCAAGAAAAACAATTTTTTCCATTTTTTACAATTCTATAGGATTTGTGGGAATTTGTGCTAATTGTTTGCATTTCTGTGCATGTTTTTTTTGTTGTTAAAATCATGAAAATGCCAAAAATACCATGCATTGCATTTAGGTTTCTTTTTTATATTTTAAGGTTAATTAGTTGTTTTATTTTAAAAAATAAAAATCACAAAAATTGGCTTACTTTTGCATTTTTAGCCTTTTTAATTTTGAAATCGTAATTTCCTTTTTTAATTTAGGAGTAATTAATTTTTGTAAAATTTATAATCAACTTAATTTTTTTCAAATTAATTATTTTAGGAGTTTAATTTAGGTTTTAATTAATTAAAATAGGAAAAAAAATTGAAAAAAGAAAAAACAATCAGAAAAATGGGTTGTTATATTAAGGATAAATTATCAAAGCCCAAATAAATTCCCCCTCCACCCGTTCCAGATCTAGGCCAAATTCTCCCTAACCCGGTCCGGCTTCTTTGATTAACCAAACGACCCCGTTTTGGACCACCCATCTCAACCGTTGGATCAATGAGATCCAACGGACCGAAACTCGGGTACTCTTATGTATTTAATTGTCTGAACCAAGGCACCCCCCATTCCACTTCCGCCTTCATTCTCTGTCTCTAAGATTCATAGAACAAGAACCCTAGCCACCGCCCCAAATTCCCAAACCTCCACAGGCCGGCGGCGTGACCCAATCAACCCCAAATTTACACCACACAATCACCACCCACTCCTTTCTCCTAATCCATCATAACATTCCCCAAAATCCTCACCCACTTGTCCCAATTTCAAATTTGACTCCAGAAATCGAAAACCCTAATTCGTCTCCTTTCAGAGTTTGAAGCGGTTTTAGGGTTCGATTTGAGTTGGAATTTATGCCAATCAACTGTTCTTAATAAGAACAATTGATTAGTATCAATTTTGGCTTATTTCAAGACTCATCGGATTCCATGCAAAGTCAAAATAACCGAACAAACCTTGTCAAACGTTGTCGTTCGTCGATTCTCTGTGCTTGCTCAATTTTCCGGCCAAATCAGTATGCATATTCTTTCCCACTCTTGTTGTGCCTATTTATGTTCATCTTTACGGTTAGTCTGTTTGTGGTTGACTAGTTTAATCTTTAAAATGGGTTGCTTAGTTTAATTGCATAATTAGGATTAATATTTTTTTATTTTTCTGTTTGATTTTTTGGCTTGGCCGGATTTATTTAGGTTTGGTCAGTAATTTTGAATTAGTACTTAGCTTATTAAAATACTTGTTTGAATGAGATTTCTCTTTCTTTGTCTTTATTTCGGTTCTTTTCTTCTTCTTTCTTTTCTTTTTATTTGACCTTAGTTCAGCTTAGGTCACAATTTGAGTCTCAATGCTCATTTTGGTGGTTTGGGTTTCAGCATTGGGCTTCTTGGTCATCTCTGACCTGGTTCAAAGAGGATCGTTCATTTGGGTTGGGTCTTAGGTCAAATTTAACCTATGTGTGATTCATTTTGGATGTAAATACAGGGGTGTCAATGGGTGTTTTAGGTATTTGAGGGTTGGGGGAATATTTTTCTGTTATGGGAAGCTTCTAGAGGATAAGGTTGAGGCTGGTTTGTTAAGAAAAGGGAGGTTTCAGATATTTTGAAGGGTTAAAAAGGGTAAAATAATTAAGAATTAAAAGGGTAGAAGGGGAATTAGTTAATCAGTCTAGGGCTGCCTTAGGAGTGCCTATATAAGAGCCCCCTTCTTTCATTCTTAGGCAGACACTCAGACCCCTAGAAATTACACAAAAATTTCTGCATTATTGAGCTGTTCTGTTTTCATTTCTGATCCTTTTTTTTCTAAGAAATAAACATACTCTAAAATTCTTCCTCTGAATTTCTGATTTCGATATGAACTAAGCTGAAGCTGTTTGTTGGCTGGTTACTGCTGCTTCTTTACCTGCTTGACTTCACTGAACTGCCTTAATTTCTCACCATTTTGCTTTAATCTCCAGGTATTTCTTGGATTGTATGACTGCTAAAGTATAAAGTTCTTTGATGTATTTGTAATGAGGATTTCAATGGATGAAACGAGGCTTGCAGTTCCTCCTACATGTGTTTCTTTGGAATTACTGTGTTTATTTTAGTTTGTTTTTGTTTAGTTTGTTATGGCTGTTATGAGATCTTATGAATATACAATAGTTCAAGGAGAACTACATATATTAGGATCTAGACTAGTTTATTTTTATAGACTGTACAGTTTGGCTGGATCAGTACCTGATTTCTGTAGTTGCTCTCATATTTAAGATTGTTAGTTTGCATATCATGGTAATGTTGGTTGTTGAAACTTCATAGTTCATTCGTTTAATTTTAGCATTGACTGTTTAACTTACACAGTTTAATCATCTAATTATTACAATGTTAGAGTATTTGGTTGGTGCAAAAATTAGTATGTTTTAAAGAGTAGCTTAGATCCATGTTCATCTCATTATTGGTTTGTAAGCAGGTGTAAAAATTTGAATTCATAATCTGGTGATGCATGTCTAGTTCTTGTCTTATGTTTTTCTGAAAATTCTTAAGGGGATTGGGCCTGACTTTGGCCCATGTCAGGCTCCGTTCGGGGCTAGATTCAAAGTAGTGTTTCATTGTCTTTCTCACTTTTGGGGCTCGATCCCAAGTCCTGTTAGGTTCAGCAACTCCCATTAGTTGAGTTTCCACATGTTAAACAATAGAAATAGTTCTCTCATAATAACTAAAGGTTTGATCATGTAAGCCCTCTTGCCTTGGTCTCCATCGCTGGGCCTGATGTTGAGCCCAGTTTGTCTTGTTTTCCTCTCGAAATATTTAAAGAATTTTGGGCCTATTGCTGGCCCAGATTTTTTTCTAAAAAAAATGGTTGAATACTTGGTATATTATCCAATGCATACTTGTAATGAGTAGGTTTAAATTGAACTTTAATGTAGATTAAAACCCAAACATCTTTAGACTTCTCTAGTTAAATACAATTCTCTTTTGTTAAAAATAGATTGAGGTGAGCCATCCATAATTAAATCACCCATGGCCCTCACAAATATTATAATGACTTGCTGAAAACAAATCTTGTAGGAAAGCCTTTTAAGTGCGTGTTAAAAAATACAATTGTGATTGTGTACACGTTAGCGTGGCACAATCACGATTCTAGAATCCAAATTGGAGTATGCGTTCGCGCAACTTCGAACAAACTTTCTTAATAATAAAATTGGTTTTAATAGGCCGCTAAATTAAATTAGGTTCATATAGTCCGAGTGCCATCCACATTTTAATCATACATGATTATGATTTCTAAAAACAAAACCGGAGTATGCGTTTGCGCAACTTCGACCAAACTTTCTTAATAATAACGAAACATTATTAATTGTGGACACGTTCGTGTGACATAATTTTTGACGCGCCAAACGAAATGAGTACGCGTATGCATGACTTGTTTGAAAATAATTTCTTGACTAAAAGAGGTGAACGCACATAGGTTCTAAAATGAGTAGTTAAACAATTTAATAAGCCAAGTATGATCAAAGTGACCGTGCTAGAACCACGGAACTCAGGAATGCCTAACACCTTCTCCCGGGTTAACAGAATTCCTTACCCGGATTTCTGTGTTCCCAGACCATAAATAGAGTCAAACTTCCTCGATTCAGGATTTTAAACAGGTGACTTGGGACACCATAAATTATCCCAAGTGACGACTCTGATCTTAAATAATAATCTCGTTTCGATTGTCACTTAAATTGGAAAAAATTCCCTTATGACCTTTCCAAGGGTGGTAAAAAGGAGGTGTGACAGGAAGTACCCTTGTTCCTATCAATGTCACTGCACCACCAGATCATGTGGTGAGATAACCTAAGAAACAAAAGAATATTATTTGTACCAATAAGCTAGAATATTTGATTTATAAGAAACACCACTTGCGTTTATATTGGGTCACTCTTGAAATATGTTAAGGTTGTCGAAAGAGGGGGCACAAGAAGAACACATGCCCTAGGTTGGGTACACCCATCCCGGTCTACCTGATGTAGGGGAATGAACATATGGCATCATGTCGTGAGTATGCTCATGAGCGTGTTAGGGGTGGCAGGCTTGGGAAAGTCCAGAGGCCCACACATAAATCTGGTATAGAGATTGTTACTCTCGCCATGGGGACCTGGATGAAGGATAAGGGGGATGCTTATAGTGTAAAGGGTAAATATCTGGTTAGTGGGGCGAGTTAGTTTAGTGAACCTCATCCCCATTGCATAAAGTGTAGGAGGTGTCATTCGGGGGTATGTCATTATGGTACCAATGTATGTTATTAAATTATTTGTGTGGAGACGAGGGGAATCAGTTAAGGCATTTCCCTATCAATCTAAAGTTACTAAGTAAGTCACTTCTTAGTATATCATTCTGAACCCCACATATTTTTCCTTGTTGTATATGTATGTCTATATTGAGAGCCTACATAAATATGGTCTTAACAAGAATCTGAATCACAAAATATTACATGTATCTACTCTTTGGACGAGGCGCATAATTCGTGAAACCACCTTATCACAACTCTCTTATTTACAACCTCTTGAGGAATTGAGTTCTATAATGATTTTCTTGAAATGAGTTATAACCATAGGTTAATACTACCCATTTGCTTCCCTACATTCTCCATAAAGGGACTATACCTATTGAATTCCTTAGAGAACCTTCTGATCCAAATGGATAACGTCTACTCCCTTGTGCTTATGCATGCACCGTCGTAAAGTTTACCTATGTGGTATCAAGTACAATGTAAAGCAACCCAGTGTTGAGATCCTTCATGAGCCACTCTCTCTTTCCTGTGCATGTGACACCTATGGTTTGAATAGTCAATTTGCTCCCTTTGTGAATATAGTCATAGATCCTTTTCCCTATCCAAGTAACATAAAATCATATCTCAGCACCTATTATATGTGTACATGTCTAGTGAGAGGGTCAATTGTCTGCATAAAGTTATTCTGAAACTTAGGATCCTCACAAATCCATCATTAGAATATCCATTGTTTTCCCATCTTAGTATGACTTTTATGGCCACTTAGGACATTCCACATTAAGTAGCTCACTTTGTTCGTAGTATTGTAGTTGCCCATGACGTGGCCTGGCATTGCATTTTGGGAGTTATTATAGCAGAAATATGTCCAGCTCATAACAAATGTTTAGTTTTTCTTTAAACCTCTGCAACATGTACTGACTGTGTTCCTTAGTTAGTAAATCATTGACTATGTCATTGTCCTATGTGGAGGGTTTACAACCCTTAATGTTCCACATCCCTGGGTGGGTAGGAGTGTTACATCCTGTACTAAAAGGACCTTTAATAGGCTCTCCGCCGAGGCCAAATGCACCTTTGGGGTTATCATAGCATCATGTCTGTTTCTTATAACCCAGAAGCGTTCAACCTCTTTTTCAACCTAGTAGGCTTGGGGAGTAGTTTCCTTATGTCAAATATTGTCAAGGGGGTAACACAACTTCATGTAATTTTGAAATCTCTATCACATCCATGTTGCAAGAATCTTCCCATTTTGAGCTAAACTGATTTTGCCCTACACTCAAGGAGGCAACTGGTCTCATGTACTTGACTATTTCTCCTTAGAGCTTACTATTGTCGGGCAAGGCTGATCGCTGCCGACTCGACACTACGCTGTGGTAGAAAAAGCGAGTTGCAATAGCTTCTACCCGAATAGAGGTCCGGGATCGAACTTCCATAGGGAGCTAGTCGTGGAGTTGTATTTTCTGTTTAGCCTAGAGTTGCGGTTGTGCTTCTAATGTTACTTCAAACATTTTTGGGTTTTTGATTTATAACTATTTTTATAAGACTATTGATTAACACTAAATTATACTACAAGAATATTACTAAGTTGTATCTAATGGGAAGAAGGGTACTAGGGTCGTGACACTACCTAGGTGGCTAATTGACGGGTAGATGTTACTTAGATTCGATTGACATATTTGGGGCTTATTCTATAACCGTTGAACAATTTTACCCACTCTTACACCCGTCGGTAGAGAGAGTGATTTTTTGCCCAATTAACTCTCTCGAGACCAAATGGGTAGGCAAATTAGAACAAACAACTGGGGTTCAAGTAGAGTGATTACTCTCTCGAGATTTAACCCGTTAATTGGGACTATCATTTCTCATGAGTCCATCCCAATTCCTTGTTGGGTAAATTTTGGGGTCATATACTCTCTTTCTCAAGAAGAGTTAAACCCACAAAGCTTGAATTAGTGTTTGCAACCACCAATTCTAAATTAAATCATAAATTCAACCCAAATAACAAACACCCATAGTCAATCTACCCTTAGATGGCAACACCCATCAATTACCCACACTAGGGTTGAGCCACAACCCTAGCTAATGGGTTTAGCCACTCATGCTAGATACAAAAATTGAAGAAATAGATGAAGAACTAAACATATTAATTAATTACTAAGAAGAAACTACAGTAATCAATATTTAATAGAAAGCAAATATGTCAAAAATGGCTACAACACCAAGCGCAACTTTTGTCTCTAGTTCCCAGATAAATAGACCCCTAAAAAATAGTAAAATGTTCTATTTATACTAGGCTAGAAAAACTGGACAAAAATACGCCTGTGGGGTCAGTGCGAGCTGCACAAAATGGACCGCGACCGCACTGGCTCTTGAACTTCAACTGTTTGATGACTTGAGTTGGGGGATGCGGACTGCGTGGCAGTGTACCGCAGCCGCGATGGCAACTGGCGCGGTCCGTGCAGTCGTGACCGCGGACCGCGTGATAAAAAATGCCATTCTCTGAACCTTATGAACACGGACCGCACAACGTAGGAGTGCGGACGCGAAGCTCCACCGCGGACCGCGAAGATCCTACCGCGGCCGCGTGCCTTTTAGCCTGAATATGTCAAGTCTCTAAACCTCCTAGTGCGGCCGTGGTCACTATTGTGCGGTCCGCACTAGGCCTTTTCTTCTTCAATTCTCTTGGTCTTTGGTACTTGAGCAGGTTTCACTCCTTTTTGAGCCGATCTTTGACCTTTCGTCACTTTGTTGATCAAACCTGCAATCAAGCACAACTTGTGAGCATTTAGGAACTAATTTGTAGCAATTTATATTAAAAGCATAGGCAAGTAGGGGCAATAACACGTTAAAATCCTAACTTATCAAAGACACATATGGAATGGAACAATTGTTACTATCCCTTGCATAACTCGTCGCCTTCCAAGAATAACTGATGCTAGCATCTTTATCCTCCCGATCATGCCTCCCATGTATCTCATGTCTAGAAAGACCCACTTCTTTTAAATCTTAGGATCATGTACATGGTTCCCACATTATCAATGCCTACTAGGCAACTCTATGGCTCATTTGTCGAATCAATGATGTCATCACTATGATTAGCCATGACAATACTATTGATAGCAACCTTTATATTTCATAGGATATAACCTCCTGAAATGCTCTACTCAGCACATTGATGGATTCTTGAATAATTCCAGCCCAGTCTTGAACCCCGTTGTTCCTCCTTGTATTAAATCTATATGGATTGAAGGTTCAAACATGTCAAAGAAGAAGAATCATCCCATTATCTCAAATATATTTGATAGGAAATTTTATGGTCATATTCATGCTAGCACATCTTAGAGAAATTGTTGGAAATCGCCAAAGGTTTAGTTTGGGTGTTCGGCGTAGAGATTTAGATTTGAAGAAAGTGAACGAGTTATTCTCAAGATTTTCTCTATGAATATATTGGGTGAATTGTTAAGGAAGGTAAAGTATGTGTAGTGCTATTAGTACTTATGAAATTTTGAAGAAAATAGGCCAAACTATGAGTATGATATTTCTTTATTATTGTCCTCCTTGTACCAGGTGTTTCATGTGTCTGTGACTAAGAAGATAGTTGGATTTCTTTGTTTATCGCTCCGGTGAAAGCTAGTGCATATGAGGTAAATGGATAATTAGTCTATGAGAGGTACTTAATTTCCATCCTTGTTAGACGAGTCTGGGAGTTCAAATTTCCTCCGTAAATGTGTTATGGCGAAGTCTGTGAGTCGAAGAGTCCACCTCGATGGCTGAAAGTGTTAAGGAAAGAAAATGTTCTCACGTGTTTGTATAGCAAATGATTGTGGATCAAAAGGTACTTTCTGTGTGTTATGATTCAAATATGTATGGTTCATGTCGAGAAGCTAGTTTTGTTAATATATTGTCGGTAATGTTGAAAATTGTATTATTGGTGGCTGTAATGCATTGTTGAGTTGTGAATGTGTTGTTAGGAGTGGTTTGGTGATTCTCTGACAGGTGGATATACCCAATTACAAAGGAGACTCTACCAATTTGGGGACTTGAGGAATGTGAGACAAGAGGTATATTATGTTAACTATTTGGGGTGGACTCTACTTCTCACTCGAGGACGAATGATCCTAAGCGACAGAGAATGTAAGGCCCCGGAAAAATTTTGCTAAGTAATTTAAGATTTCGTGGTGTCAAGGTAGGTTAATTATATTATTTTATATGCATACGAGGACTATTAATAAGAAAGATATCAAATGGATATGGAAATAAGTGTACGAGGCATATAATATATGATGTGGGGTCTAAGGAGAGGCCTAAGTCTAAGCCAAGTTGGAAAATTACATGATAGACTAAAATTTCAAATGAGTACACACAAGACTATCATTTCTCATGAGTCCATCCTAATTCCTTATTGGGTCAATTTTGGGGTCATAGACTCTCTTTCTCAAGAAGAGTTAAACCCACAAAGTTTGAATCAGTGTTTGCAACCACCAATTCTAAATTAAATCATAAATTCAACCCAAGTAACAAACACCCATAGTCAATCTAACCTTAGATGGCAACACCCATCAATTACTCACACTAGGATTGATCCACAACCCTAGATAATGGGTTTAGCCACTCATACTAGATACAGAAATTGAAGAAATAGATGAAGAACTAAACATATTAATTAATTACTAAGAAGAAACTACAATAATCTATATTTAATGGAAAGCAAAATATGCCAAAAATGGCTACAACACCAAGCACAACTTTTGTCTCTAGTTCCCAGATAAATCAATCACTAAAAAAAATAGTAAAATATTCTATTTATACTAGCCTGGAAAAACTGGACAAAAATACCCCTGCGGGGTCAGTGCGGGCCGACAAAACGGACCGCGGCTGCACTAGCTCTTGAACTTCAATTGTTTGATGACTTGAGTTGGGGGACGTGTACCGCATGGTAGTGTACCGTGGCCGCGATGGCAACTGGCGCGGTCCACGCAATCGTGACCGCTGACCGCGTGATCAAAAACGCCCTTCCCTGAACCTTATGAATGCAGACCGCACAATGCAGGAGTGCGGCCGTGAAGCTCCATCGCGGATCGTGAAGATCCTACCGTGGCCGCATGCCTTTTAGCCTGAATATGTCAAGTCTCTAAACCTCCTAGTGCGGCCGCGGTCACTGTTGTGCGGTCCGCACTAGGCCCTTTCTTCAATTCTCTTGGTCTTTGGTACTTGAGCAGGTTTCACTCCTTTTTGAGCCGATCTTTGACCTTTTGTCACTTTGTCGATCAAACCTGCAATCAAGCAAAACTTGTGAGCATTTAGGAACTAATTTGTAGCAATTTATATTAAATGTCAGGGGCAATAACACGTTAAAATCCTAACTTATCAACTCCCCCAAACTCAAACCTTTGCTTGTCTTCAAACAAACAAAATAAGACTCACCCCTTAAAGGAACATCCAAGTAAATCCACCTATCCTAAAATAACCTCAACAAGCGTCAATTGGGACTAACAATTGCCCTCAATACGTATGCATCATTAACACATTTAAAACTTTGAAAACTATGGATCAAGTATGACACAAGAGCATCAAGAGTTGACATGTTTCATCAATGAGCTTTTTACTTACTTTGGTCATTATGGAACCCAAACTCTCACATCCTCAACTCTCCCTCAGCGAACCTCACCTTTTAAGTATTGACACACAAATCGAGGTTATTGGAATTTCACTCATCTCTCTTAAAAAGAAGGTCACAAGTCCGACTCTGAGTACCATATGTTTGCCCCTTATGTAAGTATCCACTAATGTAAGCTCCCTTCAACTTGAGATCAAATAGGGCTTTTGTGGAGTCATTGTGAAGGCTTTTAGGTAAGGGTAGGACATATTTTTATTCAAATGGGTTCAATCTTCCCTTAAGCACGTCTTTTGATTCATTTTGGCACAACTCTCTTGACTCTTTTGAGTATTTCACTTCTTCACAAGGGGTTAGAGAGACACATTGTCACTCTTTCTATTACAATTCAAAATATTTCTCATTTTTCTACTTTTTCCACACCTTTTTCACTTTTGTTTTCCTTAAATCCCTTTTTATTCTTGTTCACATGGGACTTTCTTTTTGTCCTTTTTTTTCTTACTTTTTCATTGCCTTCTTTTCTTTCTTTTGTACCTTACTGCTTTGCTTCCTTTCTTGTCTCTCCCCCTAAACTTAGATTTTTGTCATTACTCAAGGGAAGATTTGGGTGCCAAGAGAGGGTAATCATTTAGAACGGGTATAGGCTTGTAGCATTGGTTCTTGAAAGAAAAAGGTTTAAGGCTCAAAAGGGTTAACTAGGGATCATCTCATTGGTAGGCTATGGAATTATTCAATTTAAAATTTGGATCAAGGAGAGCCTATAATCATTTCTCAAGTCAAATTTCACCTAGGATTTCGCCTCAACAAATATTCAGGGCAAGTTCTGGACCATTGGCTCGGGACTTGGACTCATATTTCGATTCCTCATCACACATGCTAGGGAATTGCTAAAGACATCGAGTCGAGGGCCCACAACAACCTTAGTTATGATTTAAGCTCATAATGGTCCAAAAAGACCACATGATGATTGTTTGGTCAACGCAAGAGTCTCAAAGCCACGACTTTCACCATCCTGAACACAACATTATGTATTTTACCATGGGATCAAAGGCAAATGTTCTAGGCCCAAGTGAAGCTTTGCTTGAGGTACCTTTAACTACAACTATCAAAAACAAAACAAAAATCGAAGAAACGGACTCAAACCCTTAAGAAGGTAGTCAGGCCATCTATCATTGGGAAGAGCCACCCAGTTCGCACAATACTCCACCCTTGAAAAGAACCGTGGCATTAAGAAAACCAAGGGCTTATTGGAGGCGTCAAAAACAAAACAAGAGGCTGCGAGCCTAACTACAAAGCTAAAAATGATTTTTTTTGCGAAAATAGAAAATAGAATGAATATATACAATATGGGAGTAGAATATACAACGGGGATGAATACATACAGAAATGTAAAGTTATATACAACCCAAAATAAAAAAATATCAACAAAAATATAAACTAAGAATCTATATATACAGTCATCCAGATAAAAGTAGGGCGCACCCCCACGAATAAAAGCTGGCATTGTCCTCAATGCCAACTATCAAATAAGCATAAAAAACAAAGTAAAGGATATAGGAGCTCCCTAGGCCTGGTCCGTCTGCATAGGATCATCAGTGGTCCCCAAGTCCTCTGTATGTACGGGAACCTCAGACTGGTTCCCGATCTCCTGCTGCTCAGCTTTTGGGACTGGGGCCTACTCCTGGACCAGCTGGATAATAGGTGCATCACTGGAGGGGGTCTCCTGTGGGTCTGCTAGCTCAATAACTGCACCAACTGAACTGGGGAGTTTCTTCTTCTTCCTTGGAGGCCGGGGTGCCTACTCCTACTCCTGTTGTGGTTGTGGCACTGGTGCTGTTGCTGGGGCTGGATCCCCGAATAGCAAGTCTAAAGGCATCTGGTCCGCTAATAGCTTGTCCACATCGGTCCTTACCACTTTCACTGACTCCTTGGAAGCCCTTGACTTCCTCATCATCTTGTGATCCTTGGCAAGCTCCCTCAAAGCCTTGCCATGTGAATCCACCGCCTTAGTCAAGGCGTCCTGAGTCCTCATAATCTTCTCCTGATTGTCCAGGAGCTTCTTCAGTGTATCCTCAATGGACTGAGGAATCTGAGCAGTGGAAGGTGCTGAGTGGGCCTAAACTGTACCAGACAATGTAGACAACTTGGATGTCGCAGTTGACATCCAGTTGTTCAAACTGGCTAGTGCCCGGCTCAATTGATGGGCCGTAAAAGGATGAGTCCGGGAAGAAGGAACCCCCGGGTCAGCTGAAGTACCAGGTCCAGTAGAAGAGGAGGGTCCTGGAGGCAAATCATAAACAGTGGTGGCAGTAGGCATGGTAGAAGGCTCTGTGGAGGGCTCAATAGAAGACTCTACCGCAACTGGCTCTTCAGACTGGCCAGCTGGGGTAGAAATAGGCGGCTTGTAATTTTTGTCCTTGGGGTTGTCTGACCCCTTCAAACTATACCAGGAAAACGGAGCCCCAGGTTTGACCTTGACGTCAAACGGTCTCTTCTCCACCTCCAAGTCCCGGAAATACATAGTGAGGGTGCTGGGAAAAGGGTAGTTCCGGTCATGCTCAACCCCCACTGCAGAAATAGTGCGGGACATCACATTGCCCATATTGATAGGATATCCTGCCATAATAGAAGCAATAAGAACTGCCCCGAGTAAGTGGAATAGTCTTATCATGGGTAGTCGGGTCGAGCCGACTGCACACAAAGGTCAACCACCCTCTATCCTCGAAGTTGAAAGTTTTCCGAAGTATTTTGGCCACTGCTTGTAACCATGCTGGAACCATACCCGGGATTTCCAGGTATAAAGCTAACCACGGACGAACCTCCTCTTCCATTGCTAACTTTTCATTGTAAAGGGACTCATCTTCATCAATGAACCCCAAGTATTCATTCAGTGCCCTCCAGGTGAATACCACATTTTTATTTCTCACCTTGGTCACCTTAGTGCCCTTCAAGATATGGGCCACATTGCTGTAAAATTCCTTGACCATATGCTCATTCGCCTTTAAACAATTGTCTTTAAAGAACTCCCAACCCGCTCGAGCCTGAAACTGTCTATGCACATTGGGGTGTAGGGGTAGAAGGTCTTTGTCAATGAATCTTCTCTCAAGAATCAATTTCCGTGACGGCCACCATTCCCTAAACTTGTGGAATGCCACCTGACTGACAAATCGATCTTCCCAAACTTCAGGTTTTCTAGTTCGTTCAACACCCCCAACTTGGGGCACACCACTGTCCGGTACCTTATTATCACTATTAGTCCCACCCTCTGAACTCTCCCCAGATACTGAAGCTGTAGGGGAGGTGGAGTATTCACCGCTGCCTGCTGCTGAGCCATCAGACAACTCAAACGGTACACGTTATGGGGCTTGGGCAGTATGTAAAGCTGGGACTGTAGGAGTTGGACCTGAATCAGAAGAGAGGTCTTGAGAGGGTACATACTCACTCCTCGATTGGTCATCTATAACAATTTGTTTCCTTGTTTTCAGTGTAAGTCGGGGAGTGAGTTTAACTTGTTTTCCTTTTCCTCCCCGGGAGGAGTCACCTCGGCCGGGCTATTTGGTACCTCTTCCTCGTTGTTTTACCATTGTGTGCAAGAAAACACGTCTAACATTGTTAGTTGAAGCACAGGTAGTGAAACAGGTGAATGACTTAAAGTTGCAGACAACAAAATGAAAGTTGCAGACAACAAAATGATTGTTGCAGACACTACTGCAGAACCAGGCACCGCGGACCGCACCATCAGGAGTGCGGCCGCGTTGGAGGCATCGCGGACCACACTAAGATGATCGCGAGCTGCACTGAATAAAGCCCCAGGAAAGGTCTTCTCTGAATATCACACCGCGGTCCGCACAAAATGGGGTCGCGGCTGCGGTGGGCTAGCGCGGACCGCACAAAAGTTACCGTGGCCGCGCTGGACACAAGTTGTTCTTCAGTCAATCAAGCATCGTGGACCGCGTGGAAGTATAATGCGGACCGCATTAGGGTACGCGGACCGCGCTAAGGTGACCGCGGGCCGCACTAGATCAGTTTCAGGGACTAAGCTAGAGTTGCATGCTTTGTTCTATTTTTGTTCAAATTTTTACCCCTACTTGTCCCTACTCAGGTGCCCAATCCTTAGGTACTTTAAACTAATCACAAAATCTAACATAGACTAACAATTCGAAGAAAATCATGAAGAGAAAGAAGTTACAGACTACTGGCAAGCAAATAAAATAAAAATAAGAAAGTAATTAATCATGAATGCATGAAATGTTGTCAGGATTAGGAAGAATGAATGCAATCTATCCACACAAGCAATAATCTCAATCTTGGAAGAAGGTGAATAGTAGAATTAGGGTTCTGGGTTTCCAATTTGCAAAAAGGATAAAATGAGACCTTGGTCTCTATTTATAGATACCCAGTGGGACCCATACTCACCTACTAGCGCGGCCGCACAAAAGTGACCGCAGACCGCGTTGGGTTTATTTGTGTGACCCTTCATGAAGCACCCTACGCGGACCGCACTAACTTGACCGCGACCGCGGTGAAGAACTTCAGAGATTCCCCTTTTTGACTCATGCCGGTGCGGACCTCACAAAGTGCACCGTGGCCGCACTGGCAGTCTTCAGAGACTATGCAATTTTCCTAATCTGTTTTGCACTGCTTCAACACAATCCCTACAACATCTGACAAACAATTAGCTCAAAAATCCTAAGCTACAAAGAAAATAAAAAAGACATGAGTTGCCTCCCAAGAAGCGCCTGATTTAACATCGCGACACGACGCATGTTACCACCCCATCACTTTAGATGAAGAAGCGACACTATGTGGCTGCCATCAAACTTTCCAAGATAATGCTTGAACCGGTGGCCATTGACTCTGAAGACTTCACCATTTTTTTAGATCAAAGGCACCAAATGGGGTCACGAACACAACTTCAAATGGCCCTCTCCACTTTGACTTGAGCTTACCCGGAAACAGACATAACCGGGAATTAAACAAGAGAAACATATCCCCAACTTTGAACTCCTTGCCCCGAGCATATTTGTCATGAAGGTATTTCATTTTGTCCTTGTACAAGGACGAGCTGGAGTATGCATGGAATCTAAACTCATCGAGCTCATTGAGTTGTTCAACCCTCAGATTTGCAGCAACATCCCATTCTAAGTTCAACTTCCTCAAGGCCCACCTAGCCTTGTGCTCCAATTCCACCGGAAGATGGCAAGCTTTCCCAAACACCAACCGGTACGGAGACATACCAATCAGGGTCTTGTAAGCTGTCCGATAGGCCCAAAGAGCATCATCCAATTTTTTTCGACCAATCAGTCCTATTTGCATTTACAATTTTAGACAAGATACTCTTGATTTCTAGGTTGGAGACTTCCACTTGACCGCTAGCTTGAGGATGATAGGGGGTGGTTACTTTGTGATTAACTCCGTATTTGGCTAGCAATGAATCAAAAGCCTTGTTGCAAAAGTGAGATCCCCCGTCACTAATGATAGCACTGGGAGTGCCAAACCTCGTGAAGATACTCTTTTTAAGAAATGCCACAACACTCCGGGCTTCATTGTTGGGCAAAGCCACGGCTTCAACCCACTTGGAGACATAATCCACCGCCACAAGAATGTAAGTGTTTCCACAAGAGCTCACGAAAGGACCCATGAAATCGATGCCCCAAATATAAAAAATATTTACCTCGAGAATCGTATTGAGGGGCATCTCATTTTTTTGAAATTCCGCCGGCTCGTTGGCATTTATCACATCTTTTGACCACATCACCGGCATCTTTAAACAAAGTAGGCCAATAAAATCTGCAACTAAGCACTTTAGAAGCCGTTCTCGCCCTGCCATGATGGCCACCATAGGGTGAGGAATGGCAAGCTTCCAAAATACCTAATTGCTCCTCCTCCGGGACACATCGTCGAATCACACCATCGGTGAAAATCTTAAACAAATAGGGATCGTACTAATAATTATCCAAGTATCCCGCTTGAGCTTCTTCCTTTGGTTGGAAGAGAGCTCACACGGGATGATTCCGGTAACAAGATAATTTGCAACATCGGCAAACCACGACATTCCACTCATTGACACCGCAAGGAGTTGCTCGTCGGGAAATGTATTATTGATCTCAAGGCCATTACAAGGCCTCCCCTCCTCCTCCAAACGGGACAAGTGGTCCGCCACTTGATTCTCACTACCCTTCAGTCAACAATTTCTAAATCAAACTCTTGAAGAAGAAGAACTCATCTCATCAATCTTGCCTTTGAATCTTTCTTGGTTATCAAATACCTAAGGGTGGCATGGTCGGTGTGCATAATACCTTTGGCCCCCATAAGGTAAGAATGGAACTTTTCCATAGCAAAAACAATAGCCAATAACTCTTTTTCGGTGACTGTGTAGTTCCTTTGAGCCTCATTCATGGTCTTGCTTGAGTAGTATACCGGATGGAACATCTTGTTGATTCTTTGGCTAAAACCGCCCCCACTGCAACGTCACTAGCATCGCACATGAGCTCAAATGGTAAGCTCCAATTTAGTGTGGTGATGATGGGGGTAGTTGTCAACTATTGTTTAAGAAGCTCAAAAACCTCCATCCATTTCTCATCAAAAACAAACTTGGCATCTTTCTCTAGCAACTTGCACAACGGGTTAACTACCTTAGAAAAATCTTTGATGAACCTCCGGTAGAAACCCGCGTGCCCAAGAAAACTCCTCACCCCTTTGGCAGAAGTAGGGGAGAAAGCCTTGAAATAACCTTGATTTTGGCCTTATCCACTTCAATTCCTTGCTTCGAGATCTTGTGACCCAACACTATACCTTATTCTACCATAAAATGACACTTTTTCCATTTTAGAACAAGGTTGGTATCTTCACACCGAGCCAACACTCTATCCAAGTTTACCAAGAATTCCTCAAAAGAATCCCCAACCACGCTAAAATCATCCATGAATACCTCCAAGATATCTTCCACCATGGCGGTAAAAAAAACCATCATGCAACGTTGGAAAGTCGCCGGAGCATTACATAATCCAAATGGCATTCTAGAGAAAGCGAATATGCCATAAGGACATGTAAAAGTCTTCCTTTCTCCTCTGGGGCAATGAGAATTTGATTGTACCCCGAGTAACCATCCAAAAAATAATAGAAAGCCCGGCCCGCAAGACGATCAAGCATTTGGTCAAGGAATGGCAATGGGAAATGATCTTTTCTAGTTACCTTGTTCAGCTTCCGGTAATCCATACAAACTCTCCAACCCGTCACTATCCGAGTCGGAATAAGCTCATTGTTGTCATTGGTCACTACAGTCATTCTATTTTTTTCGGTACACATTGCACCGTAGAAGTCCACGAACTGTCAGAAATGGGATAAACTACACCTGCGTCAAGCCACTTGATGACCTCTTTCTTTACTACTTCTTGCATAGCCTCATTTAGTCTTCTTTGATGCTCAAGTGAAGGCCTCGCATCCTCCTCCAATATGATTTTATGCATGCAAAAGGTGGGGCTTATACCCCGAATATCAGCTAAAGTCCATCCGATTGCCCTTTTTCGCTTTTGAAGAACCGCCAAGGTGGCCTCAACCTGCATGTTAGTAAGGCAAGAAGAAAGAATAACGGGTAAAGTAGAATTTGAACCCAAGAATTCATACCTGAGGTGTAGAGGAAGTGGCTTCAACTCCAACACCGGTGGCTCCTCAATCGATGGCTTTGTTGGTGGAGTTTTGCGGTTTTCAAGATCTAAAGATAGCCTTCTAGGCTCATAAGAATATGAACCCATACCGTGCAATGCATTCACACACTCCACTCTACTAGCATCATCATTGACATCCATATTAAGAAGCACGGCCTCAAGAGGATCTTCAACATTGATTATGGAACTTGTGTCATCCACTATCACATCTGTGACAATGTCCACAAATGAACACACCTCCGTGCTATTGGGTTGTCTCATTAATTTGCAAACATGGAATACCACCTTCTCATCTCCCACTCGGAATGTCAACTCACCCGCTTCAACATCAACCAATGCCTTCCCCGTAGCTAGGAAAGTCCTACCAAGAATAATCGACACTTCAAAGTCCACCTCACAATCTAATATGACAAAGTCGGCCGACAATATGAATTTATCAACACAGATAAGAACATCATCGATTATGCCCAAGGGTCGCTTCATCGATCGATCAGCCAGTTGAAGTCTCATTGAGGTAGGTCGAGGTTGCCCAATTCCCAAAGTTTTGAAGACCGAGTACGACATCAAATTAATACTAGCCCCCAAGTCACACAGGGCCTTAGAAAAATCCGCACTTCCAATAGTACATGGGATAGTAAAAGCTCCGGGATCCTCAAACTTGGGTGCCATTGAATGCACTATTGCACTCACTTGATGAGTCATCTTAATTGTTTCACACTCCATCGACCTCTTCTTTGTAACCAAATCTTTCATGAACTTCGCATACCCCGGCATTTGCTCAAGTGCCTCAACCAAAAGGACATTGATTGTGAGGCTCTTCATCATGTCAATGAATTTTTTGAATTGATTGTCACTATTTTTCTTTGCTAACCGTTTAGGATAAGGTGGAGGTGGCCTAGGCAAAGGTGCCTTGGCCTTTTGTATAACCGGCTCGGGCATGTCAATCACGTGCTCCCTAGACGGGTTCACAACCTCTTGAGTCTCCACCTCGGCTTCATCATCAACATCAATCCGCACATCATTGTTCACATTTTGATTAACCATATCATCAACAATCAAAGGTACATCATCATCCCTCAACTCAACATCTTCATCCATAGCTTGCTTTTGCATCGAGGCATTCACATCACCGCCTCTTCCACTTCTTGTTGTAACTGTCATCACATGATTATTATTCCCACCCTTCGAGTTCACCACCGTATCACTTGTTAGAGCACCCTAGGGACGAGTATTCAATGCTTGAGAGATTTGGCCTAATTGCACCTCCAAGTTCCGGATAGATGTGTTATGCGAAGCTAATTGGGCCTCGGAATCTTGGTTATTTTTCATCATTTGCTCGAACATGCTTTCAATTCTCCCCATATCACTTCCAGACGAACTCGGACCTTGAGAAGGAAAGGGGGGTGGATTGTTCGGTTGTTGATACATGGGGGGCTTTGAAAGCCTTGCCCCCGGTTGCCTTGGTTCCCGCTATTGTTCCACCCTCCTTGATTATTGTTGTTGCCCCAATTATTGTTACTACCATTCCAATTTCTTTGGTTGCTATGATTACCCCAATTGTTGGTAAGGTTGTTGTTATTCCAATTACGTCCGCCTTGTTGTTGATTGTTGTTATTCCAATTACCGCCGCCTTATTGTTGATTGCTCCAATTTCCTTGAGGACGCCATTGTTGATTCGAAGAGGTACCTCTATTCCATTGGTAGTTGCTGACATATTGGAACTCTTTGCTTTGATCATCATAACACTCATTTGAATAACCACCACCATCATTGTTGTTGTCATATTGTTCACAATTACCTTGAGGTTGTTGTCCTCTTTGCCTCCTTTTCAACATAGAAACACCTTCCATTGCATTGACTTAGCATGGGTTTTGGACTTGTTGCAATTGCGCCTTTGCCAATTGATTCATAGTTGTTGTGAGCTCGGCGATGGCTTGGCCATGATCGTGCAATTCCTTGTGCAAATGGATGACCGTGGGGTCACCTTGGGGCACATTTTCTCGGCTTTGCTATGCCGAAGAGGTGTCGGCCATTTCATCAAGTACATCACATGCCTCTTGGTACGAAAGTTTCATAAAGTTTCCTCCAGCCAATTGGTTCACAATACATTGATTCATGGTGTTGATGCCCCGATAAAAGGTTTGTTGAATCATAGCCTCGTTCATGTCGTTATTAGGGCACTCTTTCACCATTGTTCTATATCTTTCCCATATCTCGTGCAAAGGTTCCGTTGGCTCTTGCTTGAAAGCTAGAATTTCATCCCGAAGAGCTGCCATATGACTTGGAGAAAAGAACTTGGAAATAAATTTGTCCGCCAATTCATCCCATGTTGTAATAGAATGATTGGGGAGCCTTTCTAACCAATCCAATGCTTTACCCCGAAGAGAGAACGGGAAAAGTCTCAACCTCAATGCATCCTCGGACACGTTTGTCTGCTTGCTACCCCAGTATGTATCCACGAATCCCTTCAAGTGCTTTTAGGCATTTTGATTGGAGGCACCCGTGAAATACCCTCTTTGCTCGAGGAAGGTCAACATAACATTTGTGATTTGAAAGTTCCCCACCCGGATTCGGGGAGGAACAATAGCACTGGCGTATCCTTGATTTGGTAGAACTATGGGAGCCACTCTCGGCGGTGGCGGAGGAGGATCTGGAATATTGTTGTTCTCATTTGCATTTACATTGGCATTTTGGCCTCTCTGTGGAACTTGAGGTAAAACCTCATCTTGTTCTAGATCCTCTACCTCCTCCCCCACCATCACATTGCCGAGAGGGTCATTTGCATTAAGAGCCATGGTACCTGATTGATCGACACAAACAATATTAGTATACAAGAAGAAAAGAGAAGCAAAACACAAAACTAACTAAATAGATAGTCAACACCGTAAGCTCCCCGGCAACGGCGCCAAAAAGTGATCGCTGCCGACTCGACACTACACTGTGGTAGGAAGAGCGGGTCGCAATAGCTTTTACCCGAATAGAGGTCCGGGATCGAATTTCCATAGGGAGCTAGTCGTGGAGTTGTATTTTCAGTTTAGCCTAGAGTTGCGGTTGTGCTTCTAATGTCACTTCAAACATTTTTGGGTTTTTGATTTATAACTATTTTTATAAGACTATTGATTAACACTAAATAATACTACAAGAATATTGCTAAGTTGTATCTAATGGGAAGAAGGGCACTAGGGTGGTGACACTACCTAGGTGGCTAATTGAAGAGTAGATGTTACTTAGGTTCGATTGACATATTTGGGGCTTATGCTATAACCGTTGCACAATCTTACCCACTCTCATACTTGTCGGTAGAGAGAGTGATTTTTGCCCAATTGACTCTCTCGAGACCAAATGGGTAGGCAAATTAGACCAAACAACTGGGGTTCAAGTAGAGTGATTACTCTCTCGAGATTTAACCCGTTAATTGGGACTATCATTTCTCATGAGTCCATCCCAATTCCTTGTTTGGTCAATTTTGGGGTCATATACTCTCTTTCTCAAGAAGAGTTAAACCCACAAAGCTTGAATTAGTGTTTGCAACCACCAATTCTAAATTAAATCATAAATTCAACCCAAATAACAAACACCCATAGTCAATCTACCCTTAGATGGCAACACCCATCAATTACCCACACTAGGGTTGAGCCACAACCCTAGCTAATGGGTTTAGCCACTCATGCTAGATACAAAAATTGAAGAAATAGATGAAGAACTAAACATATTAATTAATTACTAAGAAGAAACTACAGTAATCAATATTTAATAGAAAGCAAAATATGTCAAAAATGGCTACAACACCAAGCGCAACTTTTGTCTCTAGTTCCCAGATAAATAGACCCCTAAAAAATAGTAAAATGTTCTATTTATACTAGGCTAGAAAAACTGGACAAAAATACCCCTGTGGGGTCAGTGCGAGCTGCACAAAATGGACCGCGACCGCACTGGCTCTTGAACTTCAACTGTTTGATGACTTGAGTTGGGGGATGCGGACTGCGTGGCAGTGTACCGCAGCCGCGATGGCAACTGGCGCGGTCCGTGCAGTCGTGACCGCGGACCGCGTGATAAAAAATGCCATTCTCTGAACCTTATGAACACGGACCGCACAACGTAGGAGTGCGGACGCGAAGCTCCACCGCGGACCGCGAAGATCCTACCGCGGCCGCGTGCCTTTTAGCCTGAATATGTCAAGTCTCTAAACCTCCTAGTGCGGCCGTGGTCACTATTATGCGGTCCGCACTAGGCCTTTTCTTCTTCAATTCTCTTGGTCTTTGGTACTTGAGCAGGTTTCACTCCTTTTTGAGCCGATCTTTGACCTTTCGTCACTTTGTTGATCAAACCTGCAATCAAGCACAACTTGTGAGCATTTAGGAACTAATTTGTAGCAATTTATATTAAAAGCATAGGCAAGTAGGGGCAATAACACGTTAAAATCCTAACTTATCAAAGACACATATGGAATGGAACAATTGTTACTATCCCTTGCATAACTCGTCGCCTTTCAAGAATAACTGATGCTAGCATCTTTATCCTCCCGATCATGCCTCCCATGTATCTCATGTCTAGAAAGACCCACTTCTTTTAAATCTTAGGATCATGTACATGGTTCCCACATTATCAATGCCTACTAGGCAACTCTATGGCTCATTTGTCGAATCAATGATGTCATCACTATGATTAGCCATGACAATACTATTGATAGCAACCTTTATATTTCATAGGATATAACCTCCTGAAATGCCCTGCTCAGCACATTGATGGATTCTTGAATAATTCCAGCCCAGTCTTGAACCCCGTTGTTCCTCCTTGTATTAAATCTATATGGATTGAAGGTTCAAACATGTCAAAGAAGAAGAATCATCCCATTATCTCAAATATATTTGATAGGAAATTTTATGGTCATATTCATGCTAGCACATCTTAGAGAAATTGTTGGAAATCGCCAAAGGTTTGGTTTGGGTGTTCGGCGTAGAGATTTAGATTTGAAGAAAGTGAACGAGTTATTCTCAAGATTTTCTCTATGAATATATTGGGTGAATTGTTAAGGAAGGTAAAGTATGTGTAGTGCTATTAGTACTTATGAAATTTTGAAGAAAATAGGCCAAACTATGAGTATGATATTTCCTTATTATTGTCCTCCTTGTACCAGGTGTTTCATGTGTCTGTGACTAAGAAGATAGTTGGATTTCTTTGTTTATCACTCCGGTGAAAGCTAGTGCATATGAGGTAAATGGATAATTAGTCTATGAGAGGTACTTAATTTCCATCCTTGTTAGATGAGTCTGGGAGTTCAAATTTCCTCCGTAAATGTGTTATGGCGAAGTCTGTGAGTCGAAGAGTCCACCTCGATGGCTGAAAGTGTTAAGGAAAGAAAATGTTCTCACGTGTTTGTATAGCAAATGATTGTGGATCAAAAGGTACTTTCTGTGTGTTATGATTCAAATATGTATGGTTCATGTCGAGAAGCTAGTTTTGTTAATATATTGTCGGTAATGTTGAAAATTGTATTATTGGTGGCTGTAATGCATTGTTGAGTTGTGAATGTGTTGTTAGGAGTGGTTTGGTGATTCTCTGACAGGTGGATATACCCAATTACAAAGGAGACTCTACCAATTTGGGGACTTGAGGAATGTGAGACAAGAGGTATATTATGTTAACTATTTGGGGTGGACTCTACTTCTCACTCGAGGACGAATGATCCTAAGCGACAGAGAATGTAAGGCCCCGGAAAAATTTTGCTAAGTAATTTAAGATTTCGTGGTGTCAAGGTAGGTTAATTATATTATTTTATATGCATACGAGGACTATTAATAAGAAAGATATCAAATGGATATGGAAATAAGTGTACGAGGCATATAATATATGATGTGGGGTCTAAGGAGAGGCCTAAGTCTAAGCCAAGTTGGAAAATTACATGATAGACTAAAATTTCAAATGAGTACACACAAGACCAAACTTTGGACGAGCATATATACATATATATAATGTATTATGTGATGCAAACCTATCAAATAAAACATCTTTGAGTATAGTTTCTAACACTTTAAACCGTTCGTCATTTAGACACTCCTACAAAACTTTATGATCAAATTACCAAAGTTGGCAAAATCTGATTCTACGACCATTTCTGCGATCGAAGAATCATTCTACAAACCGCAAAAATTGTCTACGAATCACAAAATGGTCGTAGACCTGCCCAATGCAAACCACTTCTGAGCACCAGTTTCACGATCCATTCTGCGATCCGCATACCCGTTCTATGATCCATTCTGCGACCGTATACCTGATTTCGGAGGCTTCATTTTCCTATTTTCATAACCCAACCCCATTTTGATAAATAGACTTTGGGGCTTATTTTGGGACATTTCCATGATGTTTTTAGAGAGATGTAAGATCAATTTAGAGAGAGAAGGGAGAAACCTAGCATTCCAATCATCCAATCGTGCTCAAATCTTCAAGAATCAAGGGAGCTAGCCACTAGATTATCATCTATTCGGGTAAGTCCTACTCCTAAGCTTTCCGTACAAAAGGTTAAGAGTTCAAATATATTGTGAGGTTGGAAATAGGCCATGCATGTGACACTAAGTTGTAGTATGTGGGATAAATACACCCTTGTGCGTCGTTTCTTGTTGAAATCTATTGAGGAAGGAAGTGATGGCCATTTTAGATCCTTGTAGTCTATTTTTCATGATAGGTGTTTGACAAAATTCCTAAGAGAGTTACACCAAGATAATCCTTCTAATTATTAACCAATTTTTGCTATCTTCCTATAGATTGTTATTGCTAGAAGTGTTGATGCGTTGTAGTAAGTTAAGAAAAGCTTAAACACTGTATGTTGGCTAAACCCCTCTTCCTAGAATTGAATCTCATGATATTCGTACAACAGGTGTAAGTCCCAAATTGATCGTTATAGAAATTGCAATTCCGAATGTGCTTGCGTTGAAAAATATATGTGCAATATGTATTCCCATGCTTTCATCATGTTATCTTATCATCTGAGGAGGTGTTCAAAACATAGAATATGTGCTAAAAATACCTAGACTTTAAGTCAAATTTGTAAAGATTGTTATGTCCAATTGTTCCGAGAATCCAGAATAAGTTCGTAGAGGCATTGGTCACTTTGTCCTCAATGATACAGCACCCGGACAAGAATTTCATCGACCATGTTCCAGTAAGAATCCATAATTAGCCATTTTATTACGCTCATGTTGAAGAAGAAACGGATAGGAATCCGTGCTTCCATGATATCAAGAAATACTTGGCAAAAGGAGAATACCCGAAGCATGCAAATCATACAAGAAATGCACACTACGAAGATTATCCAACCATTTCTTCCAAAGTGGAGAATTCTGTACAGAAGGACTCAAGTGTAATAACCCGCTTGGTCGTTTTGCCTTTTAGAACCCCATTTTCCTGAATAAAACTTCCTGTACGTGCTTTAGCTAATTTACGACTTGCGGGGGCGGTTGGTTCGAGATTTGGAAGTGTTTTGAGTGAAAAATGCCCATTTGATTCCTTAGGATTTTTCTTAAAAGACTAAGTTTGACTTTGGTCAACATTTTGAGAAAACGGACCCGGATTCGTTATTTGACGGTCTCGGAGGGTCCTTCGAAAAATATGGGACCTGGGCGTATGCCCGGAATCGAATTCCAAGGTTCCTAGCCCGAGAAATGAATTTTTATTAGAAATTGTTAATCTGATGTTTTAAGGATTTAAAGAAACTAAGTAATGATTGATTTCATGGGTATCACGCTTGTATGTTGGTTCTGAAGCCCAGTACAGGTCCAAAATATCATTTAAGACTTGTCCATAAAATTTGGTATCAATCCGAGTAGTTTAAGGGTGTTTTGGCCCGTTAGAGGAAAATTAAGAACTTGAAGTTCATAAATTTGATTCATTTGGTTTTAGGGGGTGATTCCTAGATTTAGCGTTGTTTCGGGTGTTCCGAAGGTTCGAGTAGGTCCATCTCATGATTTTAGACTTGTCAGTATGTTCGGGCGGGGCCCGGAAGCCCCGAGCATCAATCGGACGAGGCTCGAGTGAAGTGGAAATTTTTAGAAAGAGTTGGAGCTTGCTGCTTCTGTCATAACCGCACATGCGGTTGGTGAACCGCAGGTGCGAGACCGCAGATGCGGTCGTGCCATTGCAGAAGCGGCCCAGGACAGGCTAGGAATCGCAGAAGCGGCTCCGCAGATGCGGTCCCAGCTCTTTGTCCCATTTTTTCGCAGGTGTGGCCCATCTCTCACAGATACGGTCCCCTGGCCGCAGATGCAGAAATCGCTGGGCAGTGAGGTTCATTTAAAGCGGGTTCTAAGTCATTTTATCACATTTTCTCTCCTCCATTGGGCGATTTGGTAGCTTTTGAGAGGAGAACTTCACCTAGCATCTTGAGGTAAGTGTGTGCTACCTATTTCTAGTTTAATATCATTGTTTTAGGTAGATTAAACACTAATGTTAAGGTGAAATCATGGGGTTAGAGCAAAAACCTAGGGTTTTAATAAAACTTAGATTTAACCACGAAATTTGTTATGGAGTAAACTTGTGTTAATGGTTGGGAAATTGCTCAAATAGCTAGAATTTGATCTTGTGAGCCTATATTAACTAGTTCTTACTTCATTTAACTAGTTTGGGATTGTTCGGCTCCGAATTGAGGGCTTGGACTTGTTCTTGGCATTTGGAAGTGCACTTTGGAGCGAGGTGAGTCTCCTTTCTGACCTTGTCAGAGGGAATTGTCCCCATAGGTATAATAATTAAATAAATTGCTACTATATGCGGGGGCTACGTACGCACTAGGTGACGAGAGTCCGTGCGTAGCTACTATTATGCTAAGTCCGGGTAGTCTAGGACCCACAAGCATGCTCTATGTGATATACTTGTAACTTGATGCTTAAATTGGATTCGTATAAACCATGTTGATTAAGTTAAATGAGACTAGTGGTAGGAGCCTTACTTTCCTTGGACTTTTAAAGAGAAATTGAACATACCGTAAATAACTGTTCTAGAGTTATATACTGTTGTCTTCCTGTTGTTGTGTTTAATTATGGTTGACCGCGTCACATGGTTGATTCGCGAGCGGGGTAATAGATGTATCTATGGTTCGAGCCGTTCGACCCTCGGCAGTGCACAATTTATTTTTATGTTGGATCGGGCCGTACGTCCCTCGGTATTACTTGTGCATGTTCTTGCTTAGTGTTTTCTCTGTGAACTAGACTTCATATCTGCTTGAAGTATCCCTCGGTATATATATATATATATATATATATATGGAAAAAGGTTACGGAAAGGAACTGTTATTCTACGCATATTAAATGCTTATAACTTGTGCTATCCCTGCTTATTATAAATTCATCTCATATTATTTGACCCTAGTAAGTATCGAGTCGACCTCTCGTCTCTACTTCTTCGAGATTAGACGGGATATTTACTGGGTACATATTGTTTATGTGCTCATACTACACTTCTGTACTTAATTGTACAGGATCTGAGGCAGGTACATCTAGCTACCAGTCTGGTGCGCGCCCCTGATTCATAGACCGAGACTTACACGGTGAGCTGCTCCCTTCCTATGCCACTCAGCAGCTGGATGGAGTCTTTTTCTTATTTTTGCTGTCTATTTTATCTCAGACAGTAGGATAGAGTTACTTTTTCGTACATTCTACTAGTTGCCTATTACTTGTGATACCGGGTCTTGGCACACACAGTGGTAGACATTTGTTTTTGGGTTGTATAATCTTTTGATGCATTATTTATCGCTTCTGGTCTTAACTTTAATTTGAGAATCTGCTACACCTATTTTTGGTAAAAGTAAAATGAGAACTTAATTATATTTTTCCGCGTTGGCTTGCCTGACAATGGTGTCGAGCGCCATCATAACCTATTATAGAAATGGGTCGTGACGTCCAGACCTAGGATTATTACGGTGCACTGATGCCAAGGTAGCTTCCAAAGTGCCCGAAGAGATATATGTCACAACTTGCGGACCACACATGAACGATTTCATTTTAGCCAAGAAGATATTGAGAGAAGGATATTTTTGAATGACTATGGAAACGGATTGCATCAGGTATGTCCAAAAGTGTCATCACTGCCAGATACATGCAGATATGATACGAGTGCCACCAAATGAACTTAATGCAACGAGTGTACCTTGGCCTTTTGCCGCTTGGGGAATAGATGTCATCGGTCCGATCAAGCCCGCAACTTCGAATGGGCACAGGTTCATTTTAGTGGCCATAGACTACTTCACGAAATAGGTTGAGGCTACATCTTACAAGGCTATAACCAAGAAAGTCGTCACAGATTTTGTCAGGGATCATAGTTTTTGCCAATTCGGGGTACCAGAATCCATCATCACCGACAATGCCGCCAACCTCAACAGTGACTTAATGGAAGCTATGTGTGAAAACTTTCAAAATCAAGCATAAGAATTCCACAACTTACATGCCTCGAATGAATGGAGCCGTGGAGGCTGCAAACAAGAATATTAAGAAAATATTCAGAAATATGGTAGACAACCACAAGCAATGGCATGAAAAAGTACCATTTGCCTTATTGGGTTATCGTACCACAGTTCGCACATCAACCAAAGCAACTACCTATATGTTGGTCTACGATACTGAAGTTGTCATCCCCCTCAAGGTAGAAATTCTTTCCTTAAGAATTATATAAGAAGCTAAATTCAGTGATGTTAGCTCTTATTGACGGGAAAAGTTTCCACGGTCAACTTTTTCAAAATAGATTGTCCAGAGCTTTCAACAAAAAGGTCAGATCTAGACAGTTCACACCAGGGCAGCTGGTGCTGAAGCGGATCTTCCCGCATCAAGATGAAGCCAAAGGAAAATTCTCACCCAATTGGAAAGGGCCCTACATGGTTCATAGAGTACTAACAGGAGGAGCACTCATACTCACAGAAATGGACGGAGAAATTTGGCCAAAGTCTATCAATTCAAATACAATATACTATGTTTAGATTGTTTGCATTTCTTCATCTGATGTAACTGAACTACGTTTGAACTAATTCCCATTTAAGAGGGGATACGTAGGCAGCCCTGTGGGTTCGGTCATAACTCAATAAGATCTTCATTTTCAGATACGGTCCTCCTCAAAATTACGGAGCAAGTCCAGCCAACTTCATCATATGCAGAACGGTCAAAGAATCGCTTATTAAATTCTAATGCAAAGAATTCACAATGTCTCTAAAAGTGTCACAGTCATTGGTTCATCTAACTTACTTAATATTGCATACTACTATATTTCAAATAGCTACATTCATCAAATGCACGCATATTTTTTGAAAACTTTATTTTTTTTACAAACAACTAGATGTTGCCCAGGATAACTTGAACAGGATTCCTATACAAGGCAAAAACAGAGCCAAGCAAAAGCAAAGTGAGAAGGCGAAAGCACAAACCAACCTTCCCCGCAAAACTCACGATTTTTCTTTGGATGAAGGCACAATGAACATAATAGGAGTATTCGTAAACACGTACACACATCAAAATCACTATCTTCATAACGACAAAGCTGCCAAACGTAAACACATCTCCAGCTAAGAAATGCTCTGCTACCACTCATTGTCTCTTCTTTGCATGAGGCTACACATTGCCTCCATAATTGCATGAGACTAAGCCCTGTCTCCTATCTTGCATGAGGCTAAGCATTGCCTGCCTAATCGCATAAGGCTAAGCATTTTCTTCCATTTCATGAGATTAAGCCATGTCTCCTATTTTGCATGAGGCTAAGCATGGCCTCCCTAATCGCATAAGGATATGCACTGTCTTCCATTGCATGAGACTAACCCTTGACTCCTCAATTGCATAAGGCTAAGCATTGCCTTTTCCTGCATAAGACTAAGCATTGTCTCCTAATTGCATGAGACTAAGCATTGTCTCTTATTTTTGCATGAGGTTAAGCCCTGCCTCCCCAATTGCATAAAGCTAAGCACTGCCTTCCATTGCGTAAGACTAACCATGTCTCCTTTAATTGCATGAGACTAAGCATTGTCTCTTATTTACCATGAGGCTAAGCCCTGCCTCCTCAACTACATAAGGCTAATCAATACCTTCCATTGCATGAGAATAATCCCTATCTCCTTTAATTACATGAGACTAAGCACTGTCTCCTATTTTGCATGAGGCTAAGCCCTGTCTCCTCAACTGCATAAGGATAAGCATTGCTTTTCTTTGCATGAGACTAAGCACTGTCTCCCTTTCTTGCATGAGGCTAAGCATTGGCTCCCTAATTGCATAAGGCTAAGCACTATCTTTCTTTGCATAATACCAAATGCTATGCTACTTAAAATCTTGCACTATTCTCTATTTTTCTCGGGGCTAAGCTTTGCCCCCAATCTTACACAAGACTAAGCTCTGTCTTGTTTTGCTTCACATATGACCAAGCATCATGTCTTTTCATCTCATGGGCTGAAATATCGCCATTTATCCAAAGGCTTCATAGTCCGAAGGCATCATCCTCATAGCTGGAAGACACTATGTTATGGCCTAAGGATCTCTCAATATTTCACGTCATTATTCAAAGGCGTCATAGTTTAGAGGTACCATTATCATGGCCTGAGAACATCATTTCATGGCATGCAAATCCCTTATCACGCGATTCATGTATAATATGGCCCAGGACATCATGGTATAAGGACATCATCCTCATCGTCCAAAGACAATTTTCATAGTCCAAAGGGAATTTGCATCATGTTTAAATTCTCGCAATAACCCATATATACTTACATGCATTGCGTTTAAGTTTTGTAGGTAATCCAGGAGGTAACCGTCTTTTAACAGGAGCAATCTTCGTTATGGTTTCCGTTTGATGCTCACATCTTGAAACTATCTCAAATACAGCCAACCACTGTCCATTACTCACTTCCACTTGACAACCGTCCAAATACTCACCCATAGGCATTCTAAGATACATCCAAACTCATCCGATACTGTCCTACCCAAAAGAACCCTTACCGAAACATATGACCATTTCTATAATAACTCCATCGGTTTCATTCACCGTTGGATCCAGAACTACACACGGCCCGATTCCCGTAATACCAGGGATATGTAGGCAAGTCAAAAACCAGAGTTCGGCCTCCATTTTTCAAATCACCCCATTTGGTCAAAGTTGGTCATCATTTCTTTACCCGATAACTCTTTCATCATTTTTGGATAAAAGGGGCAGCTGTTGATACCCAATTTTTCCCTCATATTTTTTCAAAAAGTATATATACACTTTCAAAACATCATTTTTTGCATTATTATTTGATTTACAAATCTATACAAGCATTTTTATGATTTTCCCTAATTTTAGAGTATTAAATTGATTTTTTTTCTGCACTTAAATTACTTAAATATTTATTAATTACTCCTTCAAATTATTTTTATGATGATTTAATCATCCAAACTTATCATTTACACCAACATGCATGTTTTTAAATATTTTACTGCATTTGCTCATAATTACATTTGCGTTTTTAGGCTAATTAAATATTTTTATAATGATAAGTTATTATTTTTACTCATTTTATTATATAAATAATATTTTTTGTTATTCATTAATTACTTTTATAAATTATTTTTGCTAAAATATTGGGTATTTAAAAACTAGCCTCACACTAAACCTATTTTCGGACCAAATAATGGCCCAAAAACACCTTATACACCAGCCTGATACCCCCAACCCAAAAGCAATAACCCCATTACCCAAAACCAGGTCGTACCCCGCCTAAATAAACCTGACCCAACCCCTTTTTAATCATGGTCATTGATCTCTGAGATCAACTGTCACGACCCAAAACTAGTCCGGTCGTGATGATGCCTAACGTGGTACTAGAAAAGCCGACACATTACCAAAACCAATCAATATTTTCATTCTTAAGATAAAATTCAAGGTTATTTAACAGTAAATCTTCATAAAATCTTTAAGTCCAAAGCAACAGTGCGGAAAGAAAAGTCTGATATTAGGGTGTCACTAGTCATGAGTATCTACTACAACTGTCAGACAACACCAAGACCAACATGGCCGAGAAAATCACTGAATACCCTAAGGAAGAATAAGGAGATAGAAAAGCAGGGCTGCGATCGTCAGATAACTACCTTGCTAATTTCGATGAACCTGCCACTGAGTAATCAACACCCGCCATCGGGTTCAGAAATACCTAAATTTGCACACAAAGTGCAGGGAGTAATGTGAGTACGCCAACTCAGTACGTAATAAAGGTAAATAGAGACTGGCAGTAGGAAACAAATAAGATCCACATCATTATAAACTCAGTAAGCACAACATGCTTATGAGTTAAATCATCTCATTTAAAATCTTATTTTTGGTAAAAATCATTTGAAGATGTTTTTCAACAGTATCAATAGAGGTTCAATGCAGTTTACAGTAAAAGTGATGAAGATCATAATCGGCCCCTCGGGCAAAACATAGTTCGTATATAGCCCCTTGGTCAAACATGAATCATAAACATCCCCTCGGGCAAAACCTCTCGGTCACTCCTATACATCTCATAACATAAAATTATCAGTGGAAATAACAAAGTCAAATCAGTGATTAAATTCTGAATATCTCGTAAAAACTCCAGTTTCAATGAAAGTTGTTTAAAATATTTGTTCAACATTTTCAATAGAGGCTCAGTGTAAAGAGGAGTGAAAACAGTAATTTCATAAGAACAAGCCCCTCGGGCAAAGTATCACTCATATATATATTTAGCCCCTCGGGCAAGACTCCTAGTCACTCGAGAATCAACTCTCTTCAATCAGTGCTTATACTCAGCACTCACGCCCAATAGATACTTTATAATAACAGATGTGGTATGCAGCCCGATCCATAAATATATATATTGACTGCGCTCACTGGGGGTGTGCAGATTTTGGAAGGGCTCTTACAGCCCAATCGCTATATCGTTGCGGCGTGCAGTCCAAATATATATACAAATATATATATATATATATATATATATATATATATATATATATATATATATATATATATATATATATATATATATATATATTGTTGCGGCATGCAGCCTGATCCATAATTATATAATCCTCACCAACAGGCCCTCAGCCTCTCTCAGTCATCAACCTCACAAGCCACTCGGGCTATCAGTAAAATAGGGTGCTCAGCCCAAAATATCATTTTTATGCATCAAAGGGGTAATAAATACTGAGTTATGAAATCAATAAAAACATGGTTGAGTACAGATCTTAAGTCAAAACAGTGAGGAAATAATAAGGAAAAGCCCCTAAGGGTCCAAACAACTTGGCACGAGGCCCAAATATGGCATTCAACCCAAAGCATAGTAATATTTTCCAAAACACAAGTGTATAAAATAGTTTTCAATCACATACGCAACTTAAGAGTTGCTACAGGACGGATCAAGTCACAAACCCCAATGGTGAACGCCCCCACGCAAGTCATCTAGAATGTACGTCACTTCAATATAGTGAAACAATGTGAAATCGGGGGTTTCGTACCCTCAGAACAAGATTTACAATCATTACATACCTCAAACCGGATGAAAATCTACTCTGCAATGCCCTTGCCTCTCGACTCGACCTCAATTCATCCCGAATCTAGCCAAAATCAGAATCATGACATCAATACAAGTCAAAGGGACAAAGCCCACCCGAAAATTATCAACTTAAACTCAAAATCAAAAAATTGGCCAACCCGAACCCCGGGCGTACGTCTCGGAGTCTGATAAAAATCAATACACTAAAATCTTTATCCCCTCACGAGTCTATACATACCAAAATCATCAAAATCGAACATCAAATGGCCCTTCAAATCCTTAGTTAAAACTCTCTAATTTCAAGCCCTAATTTCCCAATTTTTCACCCTTAATTACTTCGATTTCCATGTTTAATCAACTGAAATTCACCATAGATACGAGTATTAAGTTCAAAAACCTTACCTCAACAAGAATCCCCTTGATTTCCTCTTCAAAACTCTCCAAAATCTCCAATTCCGATTGAAAAATGGTAGAAATGGGCAAAAATTCGTGAAGGGAGGCTTATATAGTTTCTGCCCTGGGATTCTGTACCTGCAGCTCCTCTCTTGCTTTTGCGGTCAAGCCAACCGCACCTGCGGTTTTCACTTATCCGATCATAGTCACATCTGCGGCCTAATACTCGCACTTGCGGTCATGTAGGTGCGCTTCTTCCCTCGCATCTGCGGGTCCTGGCCTCCTTGTCCCTAACCGCTTTTGCGGTTGCTCTAGCGCTTCTGTGGACCTTGCATCTGCGATCCCCAATCCGCAGGTGTGGTTATGACAGGTGCAGCAGCTGAAGCTGCTCAAATTCAAACCAAACTTTTCGATAAACCTTTCGAATTCATCCCGAGGCCCCTGGGACCTCAAGCAAAAATACGAACAAGTCCCATATCATTATTCAAACTCATACCAACCCTCGAAACATTCAAAACAGTGCCGAAACACCAATCACCCTCGGATTCAAGACTAAGGATTTCCAAACTTCCGAATCCCGCAACCGATCAAAAAACCTATCAAACCTCATTCGAATGACCAGAAATTTTACACACATGTCACGAATGACACAACAAACTTACTCCAATTTCTGGAATTACATTACGACCCTGATATCAAGATTTCCAATGCCGACCAAAAAATGTCAAATTTCCAATTTTGCCAATTCAAGCTTAAATCTACCACGAACCTCCAAATTACATTCCGAACACGCTCCAAAGTCCAAAATCACCCGACGGAGCTAATCAAATCATAAAAATCCAAATCTGATATCAAATACTAAGAAGTCTGTTACACCCTATATTTACGTGCGTGGAAGTATGCCATAAATCAATTGATAAAAGCTCAGAAATGAGATGTTGCATCCCTTATATTCTATATTCGTCCTATATTCTACTGTATGTCCAATTTTTTGTTATAATTTGTCAATATTTACTTTCCTTAAAAACTAGGGTTTGTTGGTTTCTTATCCTAATCCGATTTTAAATTGATTTATGTGGTCTTCTTTCCTTTTATGGTTTGATTGACTATATTTCATTACTTATGTGCTGATTTTATCACTATATAAACCCATTCCCCTTCCCCTTTTTAGACATGACTGAAATCACTAAAAACTTTTCACTAAACTGAGGCTTTACTTTCTTCATTTATTTTCTTGTTCTGTTTTGGCTCTTGGCCAGCTGAAAGCCAAGGCCATCGGATTTCCTACTTTTCGACTTTCTTGGGTGTGAGCACTGCCCTGGGTTCTTGAAGCCCCTGGGAACTTGACGCATCTGAGATTCTGGGTCATATTGGTGTTCTTTTCTTATTTGTTGAGCAATAACTGGTTATTTTCTAAACCTTCGCTATGTTTATTCTATTATATTCTAATTAGCATGTACTCTGAAATTGCATGACGTAATGTATTCCCCGGACTCTCTTCATGTGTGATTCTGCCTATAATTGCCAGCCCTAATAATGTATTTGTACTTAGGCAATTTGGACAATTCAAAGCATGTTTAACTTAGTATCATTGATAACTTAAGTATTCTGCCTTGATTATATGGCCTAATCCCTGTTCACTACCTGATTTCAATTTTCTAGTGATTCATTGATATTATTAGTAGGCCCTAATCTGTTGAAACCTTCACTCTAAGTGTGCAAATATGCTCATATAACTATGTCTGGCACTCTATGTGTTCTTTCTCTATCCGACTATGTACCTCTAACAACCTGCTATCCTTTGAACTAGTTCTATAAATTGCATTGTTTAATCCCTGCGGTTAGCATGATTTGATTCCTTAGGTTTTAAAACTTATTGCATTAGTAATTATTTGTCTTATTAGCCTAATGCTCCTTGTCTATCAACGTGGTAATCTCATAAGTGTTAGGCTCCTTGTTTCTTAGTAATATGTCACTCTGCCCCAATGTGTTAGCTTGCTTCTTGAGTTCATGTTCATTTTGTAGTGTTTGCAAATGCTTTTCCAAACCTATTACTTTATTAGTACTCTCATTGGTTGTTCCTTGTTATGAGTCTCTAATGCTTGGCCGGCTGAAATCCAAGGCCCCCCTAAATCTTCTCTATCAACCTCCCTAGTGTGAGTACTGCTCGGGGTCCATTTTGAGACCCTTGTGAACTCTGACACACTAAGGTCTAAGGTTCCTTGGCACTTTATCTTAACTGCTCCATTCTGCCCCCTTTCCACATACTGAATAAGCCAATTGGCTTGTGTAAACGGCTGTTCTCTGGGTCTTTTGATCAATTGTGGCTACTGGATGTGGGCTATTTTGTGTATATAAAGATTGTTTTATGGTTTTGATTGGCTGTGATTTCTAGGCTATGGTGACACCTCTATGGATACGAAATTGAAAGCCTAGCTGGGTTGGGTACATTTTGGGCCTGTCTTAGGCCCACTATAGTTATTTTGTAACTTTATAATTTATTTCATTCATTTGGTCTATAATAATGTTGTAATAACAACTGAGGTATAAGTAAAATTGGGAAAATGGGTTTATTCTAATTTTTGCATAAAAGGGTAGAAATCCTACCTATAGGTGTTTAATTCGTTCAGCATATTCTACTCCTATGTGTTTGTTAGATAACCTGCCTATAGGACCTGAGTGTTTAATTCGTTCAACATATTGTGCGCCTAGGTGTTTTGTTAGATATTATGCTTATAGGAAATAAAATGTCAATGACCATTCTTTCAATTTGCATAACAACAACATATTCATTAGATACTATGACTATAGGATTATGTTTTACTGATCTTCATCTAGAAATTATGCCTATAGGACTTTAATTGATCAATTTGCTATTGTTATTATACTACTCACCTAGAAGACATGCCTATAGGAGCTAAGTATAAAAATTTGGTTTCAATCGCTAATTGTTAGAAGTCCTGCCTATAGGATATTACCACTCACTTTAAAGTGTTAATATTGAGCTTTGAAACATTGTTTTATTGCTTAACTCTGCCTCTATTAGAAAGCATGCCTGTAGGATCAAACTGAGTAATTCTGAGTATTTCCAATGGTCATCACTGCCAACTATTTCATAAATCACCTAGAGTTCATGTCTAAGGGTTTAATCACTTATAATCTGTAATTTCAATGATCATCATGTAATACAAATGACCCATAAACTGTATAGCTGTCCATAAGTGTAAAATGGCTCCTTGAGCCTGCACGAGGTCACATAGAAACCATGTCATTAGGGCTTAATGGCTTTAATTTTGCCTCAATCCTGAAACTGTCTAACGCTTAATGTGAGAATTTGTTCGCGTGCATTTGGTGTCTAAGTGAGGAGGTTAACTTGAGCCCTTAATTGCCTTTACATGAAGTCTAACTTGTTTTGTATGTCGCCTAGTTTTATCATTTGTAAGCAGCCTAAGTTAAGTCTAGAACTATCCGAAATAGAGGTCCAAACACTTCCTGGGCCATAGGCATGGGACGGTTAGTGCACGCATAAGGCACGGTTTAGAATCAACTAGTACGCTATAGGTAAAAATTTAAAGATAGTAATCGGGTAGCAGGAGATGATAGTTTGTGCCCGCTGAATAATATGAGTAACACCCCATCTCGAGGAAGTTATGAAGTATTATTTATGTTGCATGGGGTGATCCTTTAGGCTAAAAAACTTAGGACCCCCATCTTGTCTTTAAATAAATTATTTGTGTTTATTCAAGGATTTTTTATAATAACTGCCCAAACTTCTTGTATTTCTCTCTGTTTATTTGACTAATACATATAATTCGAGTTCGGCCGAGACCCACAGTTGTGGACCTCAAAGAGTGCCTAACACCTTCTCCTTGAGGTAATTTGAGCCTTTACCCGATCTTTAGTGACACAAACTAGTTAACTCAGAGTTATCTACAAATAGATGCCCTAACGCACCTTAAACCTGTTAGGTGACGACTCTCTCTTTTAACACCTTCCTTAAAAGAGTTGTCACATGTCGATCCCCGGCAACGGCGCCAAAAACTTCTTGCGACCAAACACACTCACGTAAGTATACATGGTCGTCAAGTAATAGAGTAATGAGTAGAGTATCGTTCCCACGAAGACTTATGATTAACTTTTGACTGATTCAAACTCAAACAACTTACTGATTCAAACTCAAACAACTTATTGATTCTAGAGATTTCTCACAAAATATATAAGTAACTAATTTACTACCTAAAACTATAAAGCAAAGAAATAACTAGAATCAACCACAACATTTAAGCTATTTCAGATAACAATAGGTAGGAGAGGATATTTCAGGGTCACAGGTTAGCTAACAATAATATTGCGTTCTTGGCTTAAAATGACTAATCAAATTATCTGGATTGTTGATTGACAGAGTTAATACTACTCATAAGAATCTGTCAAGTTTTTAGTCTCCTATTCAAGCTAACTTAATGCCTATATGTTTATGGAATTAAGATTAACAAGAATGCATTTACACTTCCTGTATTTCAACCAAGCAAGGTAATTAGGTATATTTCTATCCTAATTGTGAATCTGTTCCCCGATGCCCGGGTTCAAGAACCTGCTCTATTTAATTCTATATGCAATTTAGAATTCCCACTTTCGAGTTCAACTCTAGATTCATAGATAGTATTTCACTGTTAGCTACTCAACAAAATAATTTAAAATAGAATTAAATAAACAACCCAATATGATAAAATCAAAGTCGCCAATTTAAACTTCAAACATTAACATTTAAGTAGCACTAATGACCCCAGAACAATAGGGCTATCAGCCACTCATGTTCATACAATCATCAAAAATAATATTTTCAAACATAAAATCAATGACTACTAGAGAAAGAATGGAAGAATTGATCAAATCTGTGCTCTTGAGTGTTTCGTACTTTTGTTCCTCTCTCAAAATCAAGTCCTCTAACTCAAAATAGGTTTTGATTTGCTTTTATTTGAGTTCGGGCGTCTTAGGGCCAAAATAACTGAGTCTTAGTCGAATTAGGATGTGTTTGTGTTTCGAGCGTCCTGGCAGCGTGGGGCGCTAGTCCTAGCGCTTAAAATTCTCAACTCTCTATAAAGTGCATCACAAGCAGCGCCCTATGCTGTCTATGGCCCTCAACTTTTCATTTTTGCCTTTTCTTCCTATTTTTGCTCCAATTGGCGCTTTTTCGTTCCAAATTTCATCTGAATGATTCCTACACATAGTAATATCACAAATTAGCACAAATCATTATAATATGCATCTCAAATCTATGAGACATGAGCAATGTGAGGCAATATACATCAAAATATGCATACATTAAGCCAAATATCAACCATGATATTTGTATGGTTATAAAAGCTTCTCATTAAGGATAAGATGGGTAAAATGAAGAGTTTAAAATTGAATAATTATTTTCAATTGCAGAAACGTGTCATTACTTTTGGAACAGACGAAAATGTGTCATCTAAATTAAAATTGATGGAATACTACTTTTGGGAAAGTATGTGTATAATTTAAGAATGTCTTGTAATAAAGGAAGTAGGTTTTATAAAAGTCCGAAACCTAAATATTGTTGATTTTGACTCAAAATATGTTTTTAATGCTTAAAAAAAGCTACATTTCTATATATAACACGATTTTACACCGTGCTATATTTTAATTATGTTTTGGCCGTTAAAGTATAGTGCGGCAACCGCGTAATATATGTATAACGCATGAATAAACAGTGCTATGCTGACCTGATGTGACAGATATGTATAGCGCATTATATAACCGCGCTATACTAGGTTTAGTGCATTATATAACCGTGCTAAACTCTAGTTTAATAAAGCCCCTTCTTCTTCCACACGATCAGAACCAGACCTCCCCCTCCCCCCCCCCCCATTTTAAATACCAAACAGAAACGTAGGTCCCACATCCTAGCAAAGCATTCTATTGTTGTGGTTTCATCGTTTCAGACTTAAATTATCAACTCTTCGACTTTTCAAAAAATATAAATCGAGGTATTCCGATTTAGTTTATGTCGAAACTTGTACTCCCTCTGTTCCATTTTATGTGAACCTATTTCCTTTTTGGTCTGTTCCAAAAAGAAATGACCCCGTTCTAAATTTGGTTACAATTTAGCTTAAACTTACAATTCTACCCTTAATGAGAAGCTTTTATAACTACACAAATACTCTGGGCCCTCTTTTTGCTTTGTTTAGGACCATAAGTTCCAAAAGTCTTTATTTATTCTTAAACTCTGTGCCCAGTCAAACAGATTCACATAAATTGGAACAGAGGGAGTATAATAAAGCATATAAGTTGTCTTGAATGTGTTTTCATGTCGTATTGTGTTTTGTTTGCGATTAAATTAGTATATTATTTTTATCCGGACTAAGATATTAGTGTTTTAAAAAAATATTTAAAAATTGAGAAATTATTTTCTTTTGTTAATAAAAATGCTCATAAATTTCTTTCACTATTTTATATGTATTTTTGTGAATGTTATGTTATTAAAATGTATTTGTTGTTTTTATCTAGTTTAGATTATTTATTCGCTTAAAGACTAGTGCCCTTTTAGTGTTGTAAAATGTAGAGCCTTTTAGCATAGTAAAATGTAGATCCTTTTAGTGTAGAATACCTTTAGTTTAAGTATCTCCTATATTAATAGATCAAACACAAACTCTTTCCAATTACAAATTATAAAAATTAATTATTTAATTTATAAAACAAACACACAAAATTATGAAAATATTAAAATTGACACACACACAAGAATTCAGGATAGCTTGGTGTTACTGGGCCTCAAATATCGAGCCTGGAACTCATAGGTATATACTCTGTCCAATTATAATTTACAAAAATTAATCATTTAATTGATAAAACAAACACACAAAATTATGAAAATATTGAATACAAAAATTAATTATTTAATTGATAAAACAAACACATAAAATTATGAAAATATTGAACTTGACACACATAAGAATTCAGGATAGCTTGGTGCTACTGGGTCTCAAATATAGAGCCTGGAACCATAGGTATATAATTTGTCCAATTAAATAATTAAAAAATTTATAAAACAAACACATAAAATTATGAAAATATTGAAATTGACAGACATAAGAATTCAGGATCTTTTGGTGCTACTGAGCCTCAAATATCGAGCCTGAAACCCATAGATAGATACTCTGTCCAATTAAATAATTAAAAATTAATTATTTAATTTACAAAACAAACACACAAAATTATAAAAAATATTGACACACATAAGAATTCGGGATAGCTTGATGCTACTGGGCCTCAAATATCGAGCCTGGAACCCATAGATATATACTCTGTCCAATTTAATAATTAAAAATTAATTATTTAATTTACAGATAAAACACACAAAATTATAAAAATATTGACACACATAAGTATTCAGGATAGCCTGGTGCTACTGGGTTTCAAATATCGAGCCTAGAACCTATAGGTATATACTCTGTCAAATTACAATTTATAAAAATTAATTATTTAATTTATAAAACAAACACACAATTAATATTGTTTAATTTACAGTAGACGACATGGACGTGTCGCTTGTGCATCCTGGACCTGTCTCCGATGAGCTATTAGTGTTACAGGGCGATCATAAGTCTGCCTACGTATGGGAGGGAGAGTTACTGGCCCAGCCTCTCCGCCCCAGGAGAGTGGACGACCTGTGGGAATTTATGAGGGGCAGAGATTTCCATCCCTGTGTAGTCCAGCGCCTGCGGGATACGGGCTTCTACAGGATTTTTGAGATTGGGCGGCTGTAGCTCGACTGGTCTCTGATCACGGCCTCGATAGAGTGGTGGTGAATGGAGATACACACTTTCCACCTGCCTATTGGCGAGGCTACCATCACGATGCAGGACGTGGAGGTTTTATATGGGATACCTGTTGATGGACTGCCCGTTGCAATGCCTCAGGGTATATGATATATGATGCGTGTGCAGTATTTGGACTTGCTACAGTAGCTTACTGGTTTTAGGCCATAGGATGAGACTGTCAATTCAGGGGCCAGTCGCACGTGTTTGACAGCTTAATAACATTTGGAGATATTGCACCCCTGACATCACCGGCGAGACAGATGATCTACATATTCACCGGTATACGAGGTTGGTGCTGCTCCTTATTTTTGGGGGGTCTTGTTCCCGAACACTTCGGGAAATCTATGAGTTTGCGATTTCTACATCATTTCCAGTTGCTAGATAATTTACCCAAGTACAGTTGGGGTGCTCAGTTCTCGCTTACATGTACAGGCATCTGTGTCGGGCGAGCATGGGCACCGAGAATGATGTATGTGATTTTCTACCGCTTCTATAGGACAACATATTCGTATACTATGTTCATTACTTCCAATTCGATCTAGTCAAATTTTATCTTAAACTTTACTTCAACTTTATATGTTAGGTTTGGACCTGGGAGCGGTTCCTACAGTTGCACCCACCTCTACCACCATTACGTCCGGATGTACCACCTCCGTTTCTCCCTCTATCTAGGAGGTGGGTTCTCCGGCGTGGATATGTATGAGATTATAATGCTCATAATAATTTCCCCCTTTGCAGGGATGCGTTGGATATGCTGGAGGGCGCACAAGTAAATGTGTACCTAAACTTACTTGGTATAGATTCACTTATTTTGTGCATACTCACTTTTATGATCTTATTTGATAGTTCATCTAGACGCCATGCAGCAACGACTTGATAGGTGGCCTGCCCGATTATTGCTCGGCCGGCCGACTGATTTGGATCACTTCTGTCCCGCTGATGTGCCTTGATATTATGGAGCATCATGCCACGGAGTGGATACTTTGCCAGTTTGGCTATCCGCAGTATATATCGAGGGGGCCTAAATGGGAGGCTACACATTATCAGCCGGATGATCGTTCCAGGATGGACGATGCATTTGTAGCATGGCTAGAGGCGCAGGTCCATACTTGGGACCAACGAACTGACCTGATTCCGCCCCCACCTTCACAGATCCAGACTGCGACTATTCAGCTCTATACGTCCTGGTACCGCCGCATTACCCAACATTTTATCGGGAATCCCATTTATCAAGCTGGTGGTCGGTACGTTCTATACGCTGGGAGTAATGCTCTTTTTTAAAGTATATAATTCAAGAAAAATCTGCAAGCATCTTCCTCCAACATTAGAACACGCGTATCTTCACCTTCGTGGCAAAGAGTGGTATGTAAATATGAGTGTTGGTGATCAAAGAAGGTTCAAGGTAGGCTGGAGACTTTTTGTGTTGGAGAATTTTATCAATCGAGGTTTCATCATCAAATTTACGTTGGTTGATGTTTCACCACTGCGTGATATCTTCAATGTGGACGTGAAGGGAGACAGATATCCTGTTTGTACTAATCCATTTTTTACTTGGTACTAGGATGTGTTTGTCTTGATTTATCCTTTTATTTATATGTATGTTGCTTTAGTTACGGTTGTTGTGCTTTTTTCTTTTGAAGTATTATTTTATGAAATTTCAATCTTCATATTGGTCTTCTTTACTAATACCAATAAGTTGAATGTTGGAACTATCATATCATCATCCCAATTCAAAATGTCATGTTAGATAAGAAGATGTAACAAGGCTCTGGAACATAATTTTATTTGATACATCTTGCAACATAAACAAGTTCATACACTTATTACAAAAAACATTACGAAAACAAAACACTAGGTGTATCCTTGATAGTTAGGTACATTAGACAAACTTGCATAGGAGCTGGATTATTACCGCCACCCAAACCAGCTGAAGGACATTTATGACGGTCGTGTCCTGTTTGCAAGCATATGCCACATTTACGCGCATAAAAGGTACCACCAACATCCATTTGGTTCCGTATACGCGTTCTCTTTTGCACTTGCAGCTTGCTCAAATAGTTCTTGTTACACAGCATTTTAAATGGTTCTGACGGCCAATAATGCTCAGCACCCAATGGCTGCAACTGCCTACTATATGTGTTTACATATGCAGCAACACTGTATTGCCTATCAACATAGTTGGTTTCCCCTAAACCAACTTGTTGAAAGCACTTCATGGCATGTGCGCACGGTATATGATAGATGGTCCATTTCCCATATGAACACAACCTGGTGGCTTCATTCACGGTGTGTAGATTATTCGCCCGGTGTCTGCGGATAGCAGTGCGAACTTCAAAAACACCCCAATCATGATCATACTGTAAATATGAATGCCAATGTGCTCGCCTCCTGTATTTCTCAAATCTTCTCATCGGTATTGGCATAAATTCAACACCCCTGTCCATCAATTCCGATGCAGCTCTATGGCTTTCAACAAACCGCTCCGCCATCTGTTTGAATGTCATCCAGACCATGTTAGTGACAGGAAATCCACGTGCAGACTTCAATAGCCCGTTGAATGACTCCAACACATTTGTAGTCAGGGCTCCCCATCGTCGGCCACCATCACCATGCAATGTCCACTTGTGAAGCTCATGTCCCATCAGCCAATTATAGGCTTTTTCGTTTAACTATCGGATCGATTTCATGCGCCTCCTGAATTTGCACTGTTGGTGCTCAGTTGCAGCCATCCATATGAAATTATGCAAGGCCTTGTCGGGATATTTCTTCAGAAATTGGCCTTCAGGTGCCTTACACAGTAATAGTGGTATGCATAGGGTTCCTTCCATTCAGGAAAATACCATACAGAACTTAAAACTACCACCATGTCGATCAGATATTAGACAAATACCTGAACGTTGTTTGACAACATGCTGCTTCAAATGGTTCAAAAATAGCGTCCACGTCTCTGCGCTTTCATTGGCACAAATGGAAAAATCTAGTGGAAATATTTGTCTATTGGTATCTACTGCAACGGCGATCAACAGTTTAATATCATACTTTCCATAGACATGAGTACCGTCTATGAAAATTACCGGACGGCAATGCACAAAACCATCAATTGCTGGTTTAAATGCCCAGAACACGTATCTGAATATATATTTCGGTATTCTTGGACTCCGCTCATGCCTCCATTCAACAATAGTCACGGGGTTAAAGTATTTCGGTGCGGCCATGTACCTGGGCAGAGATGAAAATGACTTATCCCAGTCACCATAAATAATTTCAAATGCACGTTTGCGCCCGAGATATGCCTTTCTTTTGGTTATAGTACACCCATATTCCTGGTGGGCGGATGTAATACACTCTTTGATCTTGTACCTAATGGACACTTCCAAGTGTGGAATCAAGACAAAAGAAATCAAGTCAACATCCAAGTTGAAGTGATTCTCATTGAATGTGTCAATTTCACAAATGTGGGTGCCAATATATTTACTCACTTTCCATAACCTTTTTTGCTTCTTGCTCGCACGCAACATCCAGTTACAACCTATAAAGTATCTACAACATACAGCCTTATATCACTCCGGAGTTGACTCCCTTACCGTCATCTCACGGCACTCTCTTACGCTGTACATTTTTGCAGCCATGGTTAGGCGAGCTTTATCGGGAAAATACATGCCATTTGCCAGTACCGTTGGTCTAGACTCATCCCACATTGCTGATCAAATTTTGTCAAGATCCCTTGTGAGGGTATCCACATCCGGCATACTTGGCAAATTATCAAAGTAGGGAATATTTCGCTCATGAAACGGCACATGGGACTCGTACACTCTTGGTCTAACGGGAGGTGGAGGTGCATGCTCCCTCATTAGCTTAGTTTCGACATTCACTTCCTCCTCATCATCACCCTTGTCAGGGAAGGGTGTCTCATCTCCATACTCATCGGCATTGTTGTCATAATCACTATTGTCTTCCTGACTCTGCGCATCTGCCAAATCCCGAGTAAATACGTCGTCTACGGGCAACTGAGTGAGGTCAGGACCATCAAGTTGCTCTCTTTCACTGCACAAACAACAAAATGATAAGCTACTCAAATTGATAAATACTTTACATATAGCTATATCACTTCACTTACAATTCGTACTATGTTAACATTTCATGATGGACATTTTCCTATTGGTGATGACTCCCGGATGGACCACCGTGATCCAACACGCCAAAACTATGCATATTCCAACTGGGTGTGGGGTCATAACTTGTAAAATTCATATCCGAATGGTACCCCCTGTGGAATATATGAGTGTTAATACAAATTCAATTCAACAAAAAAGAATATTGTAACAGAAAGGAAAATTGAAGTTTATCAGTCGTCTTGTGGATTATGTAAAGTAGGAGAGAAATTATTTCCTCGCTCCTCGTTCGCCCGCGGAGATAAGTTAAGATCAGGCCAATCTCTTTCAGCCGGAACCTGTTGGGCTAAAATTGCTCCAGAATAACCAACCGATGACTGGGGCTTATCCCTGCTTTGCGCAATCTCATTATTGCGAACGTCTTCAGCCTTGACATACATTTCCAATAATTTTATCACAATAAATTCCCTGTAAAAAATCTCTCAGAGTTTCATCATCTTCGATGTTAAACTCAGAATAACAAGCAAACCCATGTGGAGTTATAAAATACAGATATCTACCAGTTACTTTAAGGTTCACCGAACGTTTCCTCACACATTATTTTACGTAACAATGATACTAATGTATCGTACTCCATTGTAAGCGGTAATTTAACATGACACTGTGGAGATAAACTATATCTCACAGAGTTATTCTCCACTATAATCTCACCTCCCCCCCCCCCAATATAATGAATCCCTTATTTTTCGCTCTTTAGACATTATAAAAAATGTTTGATAACAAGAAGAAAAGTTTGAATAGGAGTTAGAATATTTTTTGAATGAATTTTCATAAAATCCTAACGCCTTTAAATAAAGCAATGCCTAGCTCGGGGAGGGGGGTGAATTTTTTTATGTATAGCGTTCTTTTAAAGAGCGTTATACCCATTTGAATTATTGTTATGTCAGTTAACCGTATGAGACTTATTGGTAGGCCCACAAACAGGTATAGCGCGGTTATATAATGCGCTATACATATCCGTCACATCAGGTCAGCATAAAGCTGTTTATTCATGCGCAATATATATAATGCAGTTTTACACCGCGCTATAACGGCCAAAACACCGTTAAACTATAACGCGATGTAAAACCGCGTTATATATAAAAAGGTAACTTTTTTTAAGCATAAAAACATAGTTTGAGTCAAAATAAATAACATTTAGGTTCCGGACTTGATTTTATAACACAAGAAAGACAGGAAGACAGAAAAGAGAAGAAAAGTAACAGAGAAATTAATGGGGTACGTACGTACTTCCGTCGTCCACAAGAAGGAAATGCAAAGGAAGGAAATATCATAATAAGTGCAGCAGATTTGTTTGTCAACTTCTCAACTTGGTGAAATGATATGAATAAATAGATGAATGAATGAATGACGAAAGTGATGTATCAAGAATTCAGTACAAGTGATTTTGTCCCCAAAATAGGAAGTCACCTTCACCTTTCTTTTTCCTTTTCTTTTTTTCTTTCTGAAGGAACAGATTAATTTTTACACTATTAATATTTTTTATATTATTACAGATTATTTACCGTATTTTGCAAGTCATCAATTCATACTGATACCTTTTTAAAAATTATGCAATTGTCATTTTTAATACAATATACCAAACGATGGATAAAAAATAATACCAGAATAACTAATCACAGCATAACATATCCCAACATAACTCGTATTCAAACTAAACGACCCCAAACTGTTATGTATGCCCTGCTGAATGGTGAGAGTAAAAGTAAAAAGAAACACTGCATATGAAGGAGGAAAACTCATATATATTCTCATCAATAAAGTAATACAGTATTGTTATGATAAATATCACATTATGGTGGATGTCTACTCTTCTTCCATGATCTTCATCTCAAATGCTTAATGACATATTCAATGACATATTTTTATGTCTATATAAAGGCATTGTAATAGATAGGAAAATACACACAATTGAAGAAGAAAATCTCTTCCTTCTCTCTGTCTCTCTATATCTCTTAACTTGTTTTTCCTTGTTCTATATTATTATTTTTGAGCTACAATTCTTAACACGTTATCAACACGACTCTAGCCTTGTCGAAAGTTAAGTGCAATTCTTCATCCGAAAGGTATAACAAGTTATCTTCTAAATTTCTTCTTCTCTTCTTGCCATTCTAGTGGTATTGTATTGTATTGTATGAATTAAGTCAAATTGTTATCATGATAAGCGATCATTACGAATCAATAGGAATCATACTACACTGTGGCAAACATGATAAATTGTTAGTTATTGGCGTTAAAATCCATCACCTTAAACCTATATTATTATCAATATTTTATCTTCATTTATAGAAATTATTGTTTGATATAATACTTAACCTTTCGTTCTCAAATCTGCATAAGTACTAATAAATAGATTAAGGTTATCATTACCACTATATGTATTATGGCAACACAATTTAAACATTCGTAATGTTTATATCCATTTATTTATTTTCACTACCATCTTAATCATTTCTAATTCATTTATTTTCTTTGATAGTTTTTACTATGTCAAATTTGTCAAAGCTTGAGTTTGTGGCACTTGACATTTCTGGAAAGAATTACCTATCATGGGTTTTCGATGCTGAGATTCACTTAGCCGCTAAAGGCCTTGGTAACATCATTACTCAGGGTAATGAGGCATCAAGCCAGGACAAAGTGAAGGACATGATTTTCCTTCTTCATCATTTGGATGAAGGTTTGAAGGTTGAATATCTAACAGTGAAAGATCCACTTGAATTGTGGACTGGCCTGAAGGAAAGGTATGATCACCTTAAGGCTACGGTATTGCCAAGGGCTCGATATGAGTGGATGCACTTATGATTACAAGATTTTAAAATCATAAGTGAGTATAACTCTGCTGTATTTCGAATAACTTCCCAATTGAAATTATGTAGGGAAGTTATGAATGATTAGGATTTGCTGGAAAAGACTCTTACGACTTTTCATGCCTCAAATATGGTATTGCATCAGCAATACCATGAAAGGGGTTTAAAAATTATTCTGAATTGATCTCATGCCTTCTGGTGGCTGAGCAACATAATACCCTTCTGCTGAAAAATCATAAAGCCCGTCCCACAGGTTCAGCTCTGCTTCCTGAAGCAAATATGGCTGCTAGACATGATAAGTCTGAAAAAAGATAGAATAATAATCATGGCCATATGAATGTACGTGGGCATGGCAATAGTAAGAGACGATATGATAATCGTCATCGTGGTGGTCATGGAAAACGAGAGAACAATATGGGTTCTCAAAACAATCCTTCAAGAGACAAAAGCGGTAACTGCCACCGCTGTGGCATGAAAGGTCATTGGAAAATTGAATGTCGTGCCCCTGAACATTTTGTCAGGCTTTATCAAAACTCCATCAAAAGAAAGGCAAATTATGTTGGAGCATCTTCTGCTAATGCCCCAGTGGAGTCACACTTGACCTTTAAAAATGATTTTGAGACAGGGCCTTCAAACAAAAATGATGACAATGCCGAGGAAAATCTTGCTTTGAAAGATGATGATTTTCAAGGCCTCGATGATCTTACTCATTTGGAAATTGAAGATTTCTTTGGAGATCAAAACTAAAGTTTGATCATTTTATTGGGGAATGCAATTATGTAGTTATTTTCAGTGCTTTTATCTCATCTAAAGTTGTTTTTATTTTTAAGTTGCCTTATGTTGTCGTTGGTGATGTTAGTTTTTTCGTATTTCTCATGATGTACTTTTATTTTTTTATGAAGAAATTAAAATTCCCCAGTCTTCAATTGGATTCAAGATGAGTAATGAAGATTTATATCTTTTGGATAGTGCTACAACTCACACAATATTAAGAGAAATTTTTTTTCTTCTCTTATTTGGTTATGAAAAAGGCCTATGTTAATACAATATTCGGTAGTACAAAGTTGATTGAGGGCTCCGGAAGAGCGGCCTTATTATTACCCGAAGGAACGATATTAACTATTGATAATGCATTGTAGTGTAGTAAGTCTCAAAGAAACTTGTTGAGTTTCAAAGCTATTCGCCAAAATGGCTACCATGTTGAGATATCAAACGAAGGAAAGGTTGAATACCTTTATATTACTATAATAAAAGCGGGTAAAAGATATGTGCACGAAAAATTAACTGCATTTTCTTCTGGGTTGTACCACACAAACATTGGCGTGTTTGAATCACATGCAATAATAAATAAAACGTTTACTACTTCTAATGATTTTATCATTTGGCATGACCGGTTGGGCCATCCCGGTTCTAACATGATGTGCAAAATAATAGAGAATTCAAATGGGCACACATTGAAGAACAAGAAGATTCTTCAATTTAAGGAATTCTCCTATGCTGCTTGTTCTCAAGGAAAATTGGTTATTAAACCATCAGCAGCTAAAGTTGGGATTGAATCCCCTGCATTTCTAGAACGTATACAGGGTGATATATGTGGGCCTATACACCCTCCATGTGGACCATTCAAGTATTTTATGGTCTTGATAGACGCATCTACAAGATGGTCACATGTGTGCTTATTGTCAACTCGTAATATGGCATTTGCGAGATTGTTGGCCCAAATAATAAGATTAAGAGCACAATTTCCAGATTATGCAATTAAGACAATTCATCTTGATAATGCTGGTGAATTTACATCTCAGGCCTTTATTGATTATTGTATGGCCACTGGAATAAAAGTTGAGCATCCGGTTGCTCATGTTCATACTCAAAATGGTCTAGCAGAATCATTGATTAAACGACTCCAATTAATAGCTAGACCATTACTAATGAGGACAAAACTTCCCCTTTCAGTGTGGGGACATGCTATTTTGCATGCAGCAACACTTGTGCACATAAGGCCAACTAGTTATCATGAGGTCTCCCCATTACAGTTGGCTTTTGGTCAGGAGCCAAATATTTCCCATCTAAGAATTTTTGGATGTACGGTATATGATCCAATTGCTCCACCATAACGCACAAAGATGGGTCCCCAAAGAAGGTTGGGAGTATATGTAGGTTATGAATCTCCTTCTATTATTAAATATCTAGAGCCTATGACAGGAGATTTGTTTACAGCCAGATTTGTTGATTGTCATTTTGATAAATCAGTTTTTCCAACATTAGGGGGAGAAAATAAACAGGTAAAAAAGGGATAGATTGGAACATATTATCTTTATCTCATTTGGATCCTCGTACAAACCAATGTGAACAAGAAGTTCAAAAGATCATTTATATGCAAAATGTTGCAAATCAATTGCCAGATGCATTTACTAACCTTCCACGGGTTACTAAATCGCATATTCCAGCTGTAAATGCTCCAATTCGAGTTGATGTCTCAGCTGGATAGTATGATAATGCAAAAGAGTCTAGGCCACGTCTTAAACGTGGTAGACCAATCGGTTCCAAGGATAAGAACCCCCGAAAGAGAAAAGGAGAAACTGATCAAGTTGATCATAACATAGAGGCAATTGCTCAAGAGGAGCATAAAGACATAATAATTGATAAGACGTCACAGGAGGTTCTAGTACCTGTAAATGATGAAAATGAAGAGATATCAATAAGTTATATCTCTACGGGAAAAAGGTGGAACCGAAATAACGTAATTGTTGACAACAATTTTGCATATAATGTTGCAGTTGAAATAATGCAACAAGATGGGGATCTTGAGCTAAAATCTACCGATAAATGTAGACAGAGAAATGACTGGCCAAAATGAAAAAATGCAATTCAACCGGAATTGGCTTCATTCGAAAAACATGAAGTTTTTGGACCAATAGTACAAACACCTGAAGGTGTTAAGCCAGTGGGGTACAAATGGGTTTTTGTGCGAAAAAAAAATAAAAAAGGTGATATGATAAAGGCATAAAGCACGACTTGTGGCACAAGGGTTTTCGCAAAGGCCTGACATTGATTATATGGAGACATATTCTCCTGTGGTAGATGCAATTACCTTCAGGTATTTAATAAATTTGGCAGTCCATGAAAAACTTGATATGAGGTTGATGGACGTTGTCACAACCTACTTATATGGCTCACTGGACAATGAAATTTTTATGAAAATACCTGAAGGATTTAAAGTTCCTGAAGCACATAAAAGTTCAAGTGAAACTTGTTCAATAAAACTTCAGAAATCCTTATACAGATTGAAGCAATCAGGGAGGATGTGGTAAAATCACCTTAGCGAGTATTTGCTAAACCAAGGGTACAAAAATGACCCTATTTGCCCTTGTGTCTTTAAAGAGGTATGGATCTGAATTTATCATCATAGTTGTGTATGTTGATGACTTGAATATCATTGGCACTTCTAAAGAGCTTCCCAAGGCCGTATTATGTTTAAAAAAGGAATTCGAGATGAAAGATCTCGGAAAGACAAAATTATGTCTCGGTTTGCAAATTGAATATTTGGGAAACGGGATTTTTGTTCATCAATCTGGCTACATAGAAAAGGTATTGAAACGGTTTATATGGATGGAGCATATCCATTAAGTACTCCGATGGTTGTTCGATCACTTGATGTGAATAAGGATCCGTTCCAACCTCAAGAAAAGAATGAAGAGCTTCTTGGTCTTGAAGTACAATATCTTAGTGCAATTGGTGCACTAATATATCTTGCTAACACTACAAGGCCTGACATAACTTTTTCAGTTAATGTCTTATCAAGATATAGCTCTGCTCCTACAAGCAGACACTGGAATAGTATCAAACACATATTGTGATATCTAAAGGGGACTACCGATATGGGCTTATTTTATGACAATGATTGCAATCCCGATTTGTTGGTTATGCCGATGATGGTATTTATCTGACCCGCATAAGGCTCGATCTCAAACAGGTTATGTGTTTACATATGGCGGCACTGCCATATCTTGGCGATCGACTAAGAAATCAATCGTGGCTACTTCTTCTAATCATGCTGAGATAATTTATATTCATGAAGCAAGCCGAGAATGTATTTGATTGAGGTCTATAATACATCTTATCCAAGACAAATGTGGTTTGAAGTGTGACGAACTACCCACGATTTTGTATGAAGACAATGCAACATGCATAGCCCAATTGAAGGGAGGATTCATAAAAGGAGATAGGACAAAGCACATTTCACCAAAGTTATTTTTTACACATGATCTTCAAAAGAATGGTGATATCAATGTGCAACATATTCGTTCAAGTGATAATATGGCTGATTTGTTCACCAAATCTCTACTGACATCAACCTTCAAGAAACTGGTGTACAAGATTGGGATGCGAAGGCTCAATGATGCGAGTTGATGCTCTCATTAGGGGGAGTTAATACGCGTTGTACTCTTTTTTCCTTACAAGGTTTTGTCCCACTGGGTTTTCCTTGCAAGGTTTTTAACGAGGCAACCAAAAGGTGTATTTCTAAACATGTGTACTCTTTTTCCTTCACTAGGATTTTTTTTTCCTAGTAAGGTTTTAACAAGAAACATTATCTATGGACATCCAAGGGGGAGTGTTATGATAAATATCACATTATGGTGGATGTCTACTCTCCTTCCACGATATTCATCTCAAATGCTTAATGACATATTCAATGACATATTTTGTATGTTCAATGACATATTCCATGACATATTTTCTTCACTTTTTATGTCTATATAAAGGCCTTGTAATAGATAGGAAAATACACGCAATTGAAGAAGAAAATCTCTTCCTTCTCTCTTTCTCTCTATATCTCTTAACTTGTTTTTCTTTGTTCTATATTGTTATTTTTGAGCTACAATTCTTAACAAGTATGTCTATCTTTGTGAATTTTTTCAGTATGTAAAGAAGGAATCTAACACGTCTGAAGTATGGTCTGCTCTGTCCCATCCTGTCCTAATTAACTTGCCCCTGAATCAAATGTGTTAATTAACTAGCAAACTTTTTCCTTTTTCCCTTTCTCATTTCCTTTTTCTAGCTCCAAAATTTCTCCAATAATCAAAATCAAAATAAAAACTAGCTTAGATTTTCAAATTTAAGATGTATATATTTGTCACGACTCCAAATATCGCGGTCGTAATGGCGTCTATCACGATTCTAGGTAAGTCAATCCAACAAGTAACCACAATAAGTTCTTTTTATAAAACCATTTTCTAAAATTGATTAAGTCTCGAACTTTCATAAATAATATATAAACACTTAAATGTGCAGAAAATAGTACAAAATATACCAACACAGCCTAACAATCTGGTGTCACAAGTTAAGAGCCTCTAAATACAACCCAATCTGACTGACTAATAAGTCTAAAATGCAGAAAACAAAGATAGGAAGGAGGAAAGCAGGGTTGCGGACGCCGTGCAGCTACCTTGCAGTCTCCAGTAAGCTCTGAAAATGCTGGGGACCCTCACTATGCCGCTCGGGCACCTGGATCTGCACACAAGGTTCAGGGAGTAACGTGAGTACACCAACTCAGTAAGTAACTAGAGTAAATAAGGTCTGAGTGCAGTAATGAGCAGTTAAGAAAATCATATATAATAGTATAAAATAGAATATCAAGTCAAACTCAATAGTTTAAAAGCCAGTTACTTCGTAAAACATCAGTTTCAATTGAAATACTTTGAAATCATTTACTTAGCAGTTTTTCAATAGAGGCTCATTATAAAAGAAGAGTGAAATCAGCAAAAATGTCACAAAATGGGCCCCTTGGGCAAGGTATAACTCATAAATATAGCCTCTCGGGCAAGCTTCTCAGTCACTCGTGACTCTGATCTCGTCACACAGTACTCACACTTAGCACTCTGGCTCAATAATATTTCATAATAGTAATAATCATAATAATCGTTGCGGCTATCCAGCCCGATCAATAGTTTATAGTTGACATATATTTATAGTCGACTACGCTCATTGGGGGTGTGCAGACTCTGGAGGGGCTCCTGCAGCCCAAGCGTCATATCGATGCGGCGTGCAGCCCGATCCAACATATATATCGCTGCAGCGTGCAGCCCGATCCATATAAGTATCGCTGCGAAGTGCAGTCCTCACCATTAGGTCCTCAACCTCTCTCAGTCATTAACCTCACAGCCACTCGGGCATAACAGTGGAAATCAGGAAAACTCCGCCCAAACAGTTTTCACATTTTAAGAAATAGAGTGATAAAACCAGAGTCTCAACAGGTGGCACAAGGCCCCAAACATGGCATACAACCCATAACATAGTATCAATCTCTAAAATACGTGATATCATAAGATTCCAAATCAAATACGCGGCTTAATGGTCGCTACAGGATGGACCAAGTCACAATCTCTACCGGTGAACGCCCACACGCTCGTCACCTAGCATGTGTGTCACCTCATTTATCAAAACTATGCGAAATACCGGGGTGTCATACCCTCAGTTCCAGATTTACAATGGTTAGTTACCTCAAACCGAATGAAATACTAATCCACGACACCTATGCCTCTCGCTTCGGTCTCAGCTCTCGCTGAATCTACCCAAAATCAGAATCATAACATTAGAATATGCTAAGGGAACGAAGCCCATGCGAAAATAATCAAATTATACCAAAAATCCCGAAATTGATCCTACCCGACCCCCGGGCCCACGTATCAAAATTTGATAAAAGTCACATCAATGGAATCCTTATCCTCCCACGAGTCTATTCATACCAAAAGCATCAAAATCGGACCTCAAATGGCCCTTCAAATCACTAGATAAAGGTCTCCAACTTCCAAGCCCTAACTCCCCAGTATTAGGCTTCAAATCCCTCAAATTTCATGTTTAATTAGGTAGAAATCACAATAGGATTGAGTATTAAGTCCATAATTCTTACCTCCAAGAAGTTCTCTTTGATTCCTCAAGAAGCTCCAAAACCGAGTAAAAAATTAGTGAACTTAGGCCAAAAATCGCGAAAATGGCCTTTTAAAAACATTCTGCCCAGCGATTTGAAATCCTTATTTGCAAACGCGGTCAAAGGCTCGCATTCATGAAGCACAAAATACCGATGACCAAAAATCCTCTTACGTGAACGCGACAACCCCCCACGAACGCGAAACCTCAGCAACTCAAACCTTCGCGAATGCAACATCACCATCGCGAACGCGTTTAACGTAGACCCAGACCTTCGCGAACGTGGGACCTTCATCGCGAAAGTAAAGGCCAACACTCTTGTGTCACATCCTAACCCTTCGCGAACGCGAGGGTCCACTCGCGAACGCGAATCACAACTGTCTACAACATTAAAAGCAGATTTTTTTGCAACCTTTTCAACTTGAAATGATCTGCTCAACCACCCGATACTCACCCAAGGCCCTCGGGACCTCAACCAAACATGCCAACATATCCCATAACCTTATTCAAACTTGTTCCAACCTGCAAAACGCTCAAAACAACATCAAAACACCAAATTTACATCGGATTCAAGCCTAAGAATTACAAAAAACTTCCAATTCCGCTCTCGATCAAAAAGTCTTTCAAACTTCGTCTGAATGACCTGTTTGCACACATGTCATAAATGACACAGCAGACCTACTCCAACTTCTGGAATTCCATTCTGACCCCTATATCAAAATCGCACCTAGCAACCGAAAATACCAAAATTCCAATTTCGCCAATTCAAGTCTAAATCTACTCCGAACCTCCAAAACATATTCTGATCACGATCTTAAGTCCCAAATCACCTCCCGAAGCTATCTGAACCATCAAAATTCACATCCGAGCCCTTTTTCACATAAGTCAACATTCGATTGACTTTTCCAACTTAAGCTTACTCAAAAGAGACTAAGTGTCTCAAACCTTATCCAAAACCTCTTCGAACCCGAGCCAACCGACCCAATCACACATAATACAGCTGAACAAGAAAATAACAAGTAGAAATGGGGAAAATGGAGTGGTAACTCATGAAACGACCGGCCGGGTCGTTACATCCTCCCTCTCTTAAACAAACGTTCGTCCTCGAGTGAGTCAAGAAACATACCTGAAGCCTCAAATAGGTGAGGATATCTGCTCCCCATCTCCCGATCGGTCTCCCCAGTAGCCTCCTCTACGGTCCGATGTCTCTACTGTACTTTTACTGAAGCTATATCTTTTGATCTCAACTTTCAACCTAACACTCCAAAATAGCCACTAGCTCCACATCATAAGTCAAATCATCATCTAACTGAACCGTGTTGAAATCCAAAACATGCGGCAGATCGCCAATATACTTCTGGAGCATAAAAACATGAAATATCGGATGCCACTCGACAAGCTGGGTGGCAAAGGAAGCTCATAAGCCACCTCCCCAATCCTACGAAGCACCTCAAAAGGCCCAATGAACCGAGGACTCAATTTACCCTTCTTCCCAGATCTCATAACACCCTTCATGGGTAAACCTTCAACAGAACCTTCTCACCAACCATGTACGACACATTCCGAACCTTCTTGTTAGCATAACTCTTTTGTCTCGACTGCGTTGTACGAAGTATCTCCTGAATCACCTACACCTTGTCTAAAGCATCCTGCACCAAGTCTATACCCAATAGACTAGCCTCACCCGGCTCAAACCAACAGACCGGAGATCTACACCGCCTCCCATACAAAGCCTCATATGGAGCCATCTGAATACTCGACTGATAGTTGTTGTTTTAAACAAACTCTACGAGCGGTAGAAACTGATCCCATGACCCTCCAAAATCAATGACACAAGCGCGTAACATGTCCTATAATATTTGAATAGTGTGCTCGAACTACCTATCCGTATGAGGATGAAAAGTTGTGCTCAACTCAACCTGAGTACCCAACTCTCACTGCACAGACCTCCAAAACTATGAAGTAACACTACTACAAAAAATACCTTTATTGGCATTTATTTAGTGGCAATAATGCAATTGCCGCTAATAGATTCTTTAAGCTGAAATATTAGCGGCACATGGCCATTAGCCACTAAAAATATCCTTTTACCGATAATAAAAATAATTGCCACTAAAAGATACTAATTAAAATCAATTTTTATTATTTTATCTTTCCCTCCACACCCCAAAAAATAATAATCTTTCCCTCCAATTTTTTTGGACAACAATGAATTATTCCCTCCAATTAGAAAATAAGAGGAAAACATATTCCCTTCGTTGAGCTGATACAGAATCGTGCCCAAAAACATCGAACAGGATTAACATCGAACAGAGTCACAACTCTGCAAACCTACTTCGACCAGATCTCGATCATCTTTTTCCCTTCGTTGAACGGATGCAGAATCATGCCAAATCCTACATCGAACAGGATTAATAAAGTCGTGACTCTGCTAGCCTACATCGATCAGGTCTCCATCAACTTTTTCTAGAGATAAATCCTCTTCTTCCCCAGGTATAACTTCTCTTCTTACCAAGAAAGTGCGATTTAAATTGAGTTGGTATTAGTGCTGCTCGATTATGCTCAATCTTCGTCGTCAGTATTCTCCCTTTAATCCGTCTCCAACTTCTCCTTTTGTGTAGGTTCAAGATTGTTGCAGAAATCTATCATCTCCTTCAATTTCTTGTCTTTTTCGCAAAAAAAATCTGCTTACCAGGTAAACATTTGTAATTTTTGATATCCAACTATTGCATTTTGAGATTTGTGAAAGTATAGTTTTTCTGCATATGCTAAGTCGTTTGTGATAACCGACTGCTGTTAAATTGATGTGCGATTGATTGAGTTTATTCCTCCTCTATTCCTCTACTGTTTTATTAATTGATTCCTCTATATATTTTCTAAGGCTACTGTTATTCTTGCAACTATTTAGAAAATTTTTAAGTGTCGTCGATGCATGTTGATGTTTTTATTGAATCTACCACTAGTCGGGATATGAATCCACTAGTTGACATACATACTATTTTTTATTTTTGCTAATTGATGCGAGTTTTTCTTATTTTCATAAATCTGAAGCCTCTGTACGAAATAAGCATATGCTCAGCTTGACTGATTTGATCCTTTTGCTCTAACTATTTCTCCGATAGGTTATTGGTTTTACTAATCAAAAAGTTTTTCAATTCATCTAACAATCTACACTTCAATTTTCGCTATGAGTGTGGCAAAGCAGTGAAGTTAAGAAAAATTATCGAAAGAATAAATAATTTGTGAAGTGAAGAAAGAATTTGGACCATGAGAAAAATTTGAACTATTAGCATTTTTCTGCTTTACTTAAGGATTGTAGTACAACAGTTCATCATCTTTTTTAAGGGATGATAACACATCATACTTCAAGAAAATAATGTATGCCTTTGAATGACCTCATTCAGATTTCTAAAATTGCAAATTGTTGTATCATTGATGAAACTTGCAAATTATTTAGCTAGCTCATATCCATATACAGTGAGGGTTTGACAATTGTAATATCTTCAATTTTGAAATATATGACGTATGGTACTTATATAATTTATAAGTAATAATTCTATTCTTAAAAAGTTTACGAACAAATATATGAAAACCATAGAAGAAGTATAATTTATAAGTTTAATAATTCTATTCTTAAAAAGTTTATGAACCAATATATGGAAACCATAGAAGAAATTAGAGATAGCTTAACTATTTGATAGTTTTAATGGATTTCTGTTTGATAGTTTTAATTCTTAAAATGATATCTTTGAGATATGGAATTACCTACTAATAAGATGGTTATTTTATTTGAACTATATTTTTTATTAATTTCCTTTTTTTACTAATGACTTTTTAGCTCTTGCAGTAAGTATAGAACAAAAAAGAATATCTTGAATGTCATGGACAATCATAGAAATAAAAGATGGATGCATTGTGATAGAGTTAGTAACAAATATTTGGATGGAGTAGATGGAGAACAAATTGTATGTCCTTGTAAGGAGTGTGTGTTTATCCATCAAGTAAATCGGACTATAGCATATGATCATCTTGTGATTAATGGTATTATGCCATCATATGATACTTGGTTTTGTCATGGTGAGTCTCTAAAGGGATCAAATAATGCTCAAGAAAATAATCGCAATCAGTCAACTTTAAGGGGCGATGATATGACAGGAATGATACATGATGTCTTTGGAGGCTTTACATAGTTCATGGATACTGACGTTAGTGAAGGGGGGTGACATAGAGCATAACTTACAATAGAATGTTGCTCATCCATCTGGAAATCAACCGCATCCAGAGGTGGATAAGTTTGAACGGCTCATGAAGGAGGCAAATGAAGAAATATATCTAGGATGTAGGAAATTTAGCAAAATGTACTTTTTGATGCATCTGTACCGTACAAAATGCATGTTCAAATGGTCAAATTAATCATTTAATGTTTTGCTTGGACTATTGAAGGATGCGCTGCCTGAAGGAGAAAAATTGTCTCCTTCTTTCTATGAGACCAAAAGATAGTTGAAGGCTTGGGCTTAAAGTATAAGAAAATTCATGCTTGTCCCAATGATTGCATGTTTTTTAGGAAAGAGTTTGCTAATAAGAATGTCAATAAATGCAATATTTGTGGAGCTTCAAGATGGAAAATGATAAAAATTCCAGCCAAGGTCTTAAGGTATTTTCCTTTAAAACCAATGCTACAAAGACTGTTTATGTCTTCGGAAACTTCTAAAGCAATGCGTTGGCATCATGAAGAGCGCAACAAAGATGGAGTTCTACGACATCCTACAGATTCCGAAGCTTGGAAAAATTTGATAGTAAATATCCCGAATTTGCTGGAGACCCTCGCAATGTGCGCCTAGGATTAGCTTCTGATGGGTTTAATCCATTTAGCATAATGCGAACTGTTCATAGTACATGGCCAGTGATTTTAATGCCATATAATCTTCCTCCATGGATGTGCATGAAACAAGAGTTCTTCATTCTGTCCTTACTTATTCCTGGACCCAAAGCACCTGGCAATAATATCGATGTATTTTTGCAACCTCTAATAGAAGAGTTAAATGAATTATAGGATGTTGGGGTAACATACGATGCCTCTACTAAGGAGATATTTCAAATGCGAGCAGCTCTCATGTGGACTATAAATGACTTTCCTGCATATGGTACTCTCTCTAGATGGTGCACTTATGGTCAGTTTGCATGCTCTTCTTGTAATATAAACACTCAATATAGAAGGCTGAAACATGGCAGAAAGTTTTGTTACATGGGGCATCGATGCTTCTTGAAGTCGGGACACAAATATCGGAATGATGCGAAATCATTTGATGGGACTAAAGAAACAAGACCTGCACCTTCTCCAGTATCTAGGTCAGTAGTGCTGAATCAAGTTAAAGATATAAAATTTACTCTAGGCCAGTCAAGTGAAGGGGTAAGTGGGGTGATGAAAAAACACATGGAAAAAGAGAAGTATTTTTTTCGATCTTCCTTATTGAAAATTTAACTTGGTGCGCCATAATCTTGATGTGATGCACAAAGAAAAGAATGTGTACGATAACTTAATTTATTCACTATTGAATCTTGGTAAAAAGTCTAAAGACAACTTAGAAGCTCGGTTGAACTTGAAGGAGATGAAAATAAGACCAAGCTTATGGCCTCAATATCGAGCTAGTGGGAGAGCATATCTTCCTACTACTTTTTTCACAATGTCTCAGTAGGAAAAGGAGTTATTTTATAAAGCACTACAAAATGCCAAGTTTCCAGATGGCTATGCGTCTAATATTTCAGGTTGCGTTCGCAAACGAAAGTTATCTGGGCTAAAAACTCACAATTGTCATGTTATAATGCAAGATTTTCTTCCTCTTGCCTTGCGAAGATCAGCAGATAAAAGAGTAAGTTCAATTTTAATTGAACTATGCACATTCTTTCGTGTTTTGTGTAGCAAAGAGCTAAAACTAGAAGAGTTACACCTACTTGAAGAAAAAATCCAGAAACATTGTCTACTATGGAGAAACTCTTCCTCCCGGGATTCTTTACTGTTATGATACACTTGGTTATTCACTTGGCAACTGAGGCTAAACATGCGGGACCAGTACATTATCGCTGGATGTATCCAATTGAGAGGTATGTAGAATATCACTGAATCTTTGTTATATGTCTTTAGTTGTTAATACTCTAATATCAAACTAATAACATTACTTTGTTCCATAGGTATTTGGGTACTTTAAAATCATATGTTCATAATCGTGCATGTCCAGAAGGTTCAATAGCAGAATCATACATAGCAAATGAGTGTATGGCATTCTGCTCACGATATTTAGAGGGTGGAGATTCAAGGTCTTATTGTTCAAGAAAATGGAGTGATGAAATTGAGCATGAGACTAATAAAGAAGAATCTCTTTTTCCTACTATTAGGGAGTTGTACGGTGGAGTAGATGTATTTGAGTTGGATGACAAAACATGGTTGCAAGCACATCGACATGTGCTTTTCAATTGTGAATCAGAAGTGGTTGAGAATTATAAAAAGTAAGTGTTATATCTATTATTTAATATATATATATATATATATATATATATATATTACTTATTTGATAACAAAATTGATATATGCGAGTTACATGTATAGGGAACATATTGATAAATCAAAAGAGCACATCGTAAGTGTCGTTTGACACAACATCAACTTGATCGTGTGCATTTCGATACAGACCAAGGGATAGGCCATTCTCCTTGATATTAGTTGCTTGATCTCCTCCACTTCTCTTGCTACAGACCAAGGGATAGGCCATTCTCCTTCCATTGCATTCTTCAATATCATTGAATCTGTATGCAGGTCTATAAGAACATAGTCATGTATTTCCATCATTTTTTTGAATCAAAGCAGCCTTGTTTTCTTTTCTGATTCTATTCAAACGTCCAGTGGTAGCAACTTGAGTTGTATTTATAGAGTTTATGGTTTGGAACTTATCAAGGCATCGAGCAAATTCCTGTCCTCCAAAGTAATAGCTGGTGACGTTATGTCCTGCTGTTGTTGCTTACCAGTTGTAAGTGTACCTACAGCTCCTGTTGTGATTGCATTTTACTATTGTTGTCCGGAATTGCTAGGTGTTGTTGCTCGTAGACCATCAGCATTAGTACCAGCGGTAGTAAGTTGTTGCTGCTGCACATAGTGGCTTGAAACATCACCTTGAGTAATCTGATTATTGGGAGTTGCTGCTGTTTGAAATTTGCTTCCAGCTTCTACATTTTTTATTGCAGCAACTAAAGTGTTCTCAAGTTGTTGCTGCCCATCTTGCTTTGTTACTGTCACTGTCTTTGATCGAGCTTCAATTTTGTTTATTCCATCAAGCTGCTGCCTCGATAAAGGAATGAAATATGGTGCCTTAGCATTAAGCTTACTGCTTGAACCTACTTTTGATGAACTGCTAATTCTAGGCAGTGTAGGCGAGCCAACTAATAACCTCTCTTCCTCTTCACTTTCTTGATCATCTTCCTCAATTGAATCTCCTGCAAACTCACCAGCCCAGTCTTCTTCACCCTCATATTCATATTGCTGAGACCAAAGCTTGGATTTAATTACCATCTCCCTAAATTTTCCTTGATTATTTTTTTGTTGTTTCCGATGGATAGAACCAATTGCTCACCACTATGTTCTCCACAAGACTCCGATGACTGTGTTGGAACTTCAAAAACATAGGTGTTTAATGTAACCATAGGTTGTTTCACCATATTACTATCCAACATCATTGCATTTTGAGAATCCTTAATAATTTGTTCGATGTGAGGAGTAGAAAAATGCAGTGTTAGAACATTAGAGCTGTGAGCATGTTTGCCCGTAAGATCCTCCACCAGATTTTTCTTTGAAACATTTGGTCGAGCATGGTTGTCCCTCACTAAATTGCCATTGGCAAGAGTTTCTTTGGCACTGTTGTTGCATGGTACTAACTCCTTGGATATCCCATTACCATTTAAACCAGTTGCATCACCTCCAGCATCTCCATCAGTTACCATTTAAACCTTTCCTTGTCATTATACTGTTATTTAACATATTTAACCATATAAGTTTTTGCCATTTGATGACCTTTGAATCTTCTATTCTAGGTAATTTGGAGCCAAGAAAGGTTCGTGGGCCTACTTTACTAAAAGATATTTGGAAACTTCCTCCGGGGAAGGTAGTTGATGTGCCGTTTAATAATCGTAACCAAGCTATTGGGGAAAAGGTTTAAAGCTTGCTAGCTTTCTAGGAATCATTGCGAGAACTCCAGAACTAACATCTTTACATGTAGATGATTGGAGAAATTTTGACAAGGAGGAAAAGAAGAAATTGGTGGATTTTGTGAGGGTATGGAGTTAATATTATTATTATTATTATTATTATTATTATTATTATTATTATTATTATTATTATTATTATTATTATTATTTTATTTTTGGGAAGAGCGTGCAAAAATTAGGTATTCACAAGTGTTCAATCTTTTATACATGATATTTTTTCTTTATTTTGGCTTTATTTTTTTTTTAAAGAAGTTCTCTATCCCAAGACGAGGAGAAGCCTATGTCCTAAAGTCACTAGAAAAGTAATGGAAAGATTACAAGTGTGTATTAAAAGGTGAGTATTTGCGAAAATATAAGACTAAAGACCTTTTACTGAAAAACAGACCAAGTCGCATACTGAGGGATCTATGGAGTGGTCTTGTCGCTTATTGGCTTTCAGATAAAGCTAAGGTATTAACAAATCTTTAAAACACCTCTAGTTGATTATTTTAAATGTTTTAGGTTTAGTTATGCTCAATTTGTATGTATAATTTATAAGATATCATTTTAATATTTCAACGACAGAGGCGTTCCCAAGCAAATAGAAATAATAGGGCCAATCAAAAGATGCCTCACACAGGAGGATCCAAAAGTATTGCTACCTTGATGGATGAGCAGGTAAACTTGTTCAAATTACTAACTATAATGTTTTAATTTTTTTTTCACGCATATCTTACATCAATTTTATTGTATTAGGCTGTAAATGGGATAGAGCCTACACGAGCACAAGTTTTCATATTAACTCATACAAAACGTAGGGATGGTAAACCACTGGATGATGATTCTATCAAAGCAATGGTAAGATTTCTTTTTTTTTCTTTTTTTTTCTTAATTGGGAAATAGTTAGAAAAAAATATAAAAGCGAATAAATGAATTCCAAATTGGATTTATGTATTTTATGGCCAAGAAATGATAAATGAAAGGACGAACAATAATGAAAGCTCTACTGACCAACCTCCTTGCGCTGTTGCTTGGGAAGGCGATGTATATTCTTAGGTGTTCGAAAATGACAAAAGTGGATATGTTCGTGGTTTAGGACTTGGTCCAACTTCTTCTGTTTTATGGGGTAGTAGATCTTCCTTAGAAAATATTGTTGGAGAAGATTCGTCTAATGAAGCTGTCCAAAGTTTAACACAAGAGATAACCGAGTTAAAAGATAAACACAATGAAGAAATGAATCTGATGAAATAAAATCAGGAGAAGATGTAATCTGAATTAGTCGAAATGCGACAATTGATGTGCAAATATGCTTTCAATGAATCTATGCCTCGAAATATCAATGGCAACTCAATTGAATAGGTAACTCGAAATATTAATGAAGTTTTAATCCTAAAAAAGTATTGTTATCTGATGTGTTAATATTTATCAGGTCTTTGCTGCAAATAGTGGTCATGAACGAGTACCAAAAATATCAAGGATACCTAATGTTGCTGAAAATACTTCAATGTCTTATGGTACTACTCATCTTTATCCTTCGGCAAGCTACTATTTGAGTTTTCTATTGTTTGATCAAACTTCTGCAGTTTTCTTCCTTCTTCAAACCTTATTCATCTTCACCTTTCTTCTTGACTCTAATATTCTTCTTCATCTCTGATTAAGTCATCCCTTGCGCTAGTTAGCTGAATCCGTGCGTGCCAGCTGAAATAGTAATAGTTAGCCTATTTGAAAGTTACTATAGTGTTGCATTCATTCTAGTTGAAAGAGTAGAGTTATAGGATTCTAGCTGAATTATACTTAATCTGATATCATTAGTTATCTGTCTTGATCGAAATAGTGTCTATATAGTGTGCTGAAAATATAGAGTTTAATGGTTTGGAACTTACCAAGGCATCGAGCAACTTTCTGTCCTCCAAAGTGATAGTTGGTGATGTTATGTCCTGCTACTGCTGCTCACCTGTTGTAAGTGTACCTATAGCTCCTGCTGTGATTGTATTCTGCTGCTGGTGTCCGGAATTGTTAGGTGTTATTGCTCGTTGACCATCAACATTAGTACCAGCTATAGTAAGTTGTTGCTGCTGCACATAGTGGCTTGAAACATCACCTTGAGTAATCTGATTATTGGGAGTTGCTGTTGTTTGAAATTTGCTTCCAGCTTCTGCATTTTTTATTGCAAGCAACCACCACAAAAATTGGATCTTGCCCATCTTACTTTGTTATTGTCACTGTCTTTGATCGAGCTTCATTTTTGTTTATTCCATCAAGCTGCTGCCTCGATAAAGGAATGAAATTTGGTGCCTTAGCATTAAGCTTACTGCTTGAACCTACTTTTGACGAGCTGCTAATTCTAGGTAGTGTAGGTGAACCAACTGATAACCTCTCTTCCTCTTCACTTTCTTGATCATCTTCCTCAATTGAATCTCCTGCAAACTCACCAGCCCAGTTTTCTTCACCGTCATCTTCACATTGCTGGGACCAAAGCTTGGATTTAAGTACCATCTCCCTAAAATTTTCCTTGATTATTTCTTTGTTGTTTCCTGTGGACAGAACAAATTGCTCACCACCATGTTCTCCACAAGACTCCAATGACTGTGTTGGAACTTCAAAAACAGAGGTGTTTAATATAACCATAGGTTGTTTCACCATATTATTATTCAACATCATTGCATTTTGAATATCCTTAATAATTTGTTAGACATGAGGAGTAGAAAAATGCAGTGTTGGAACATTAGAGTTGTGAGCATATTTGCCCGTTAGCTCTTCCACCAGAATTTTCTTTGAAACATTTGATTGAGCATGGTTGTCCCTTGCTAAATTGCCACTGTCCAGAGGTTCTTTGGCACTGTTATTGCATGGTACTAAATCCTTGGATATCCCATTACCATTTAAACCAATTGCATCACCTCCAGCATCTCCATCAGTTACCATTTAAACTTTTCCTTGTCATTATACTGTCATACCTGAAGAAATGACTTGAGAATAGCTAAATTTCTAAGCTATAGAGCACTAGATTCATGCAGTAAGATTTGCTTTAGCAGAAAATCTATTGCAATTGAAAATTTTGGGTGAAGAATGCTCAAAAGGCTGATTTGATATGTTTGCTTGTATGATATGCATTTACAGATATACTAAAATACTTCATAGATGACACTATACATACTTTTGGGACATTAATGAAGCAGATTCTTGCAATTTTGCTTGTGTCCCTTTCTGGTTATGGACTTTTAGTTTCATAACCTCGCAAACTATTATCAGTTTTGTCGTTTGGCAACATTTACTTCCTATTGACATAGTTATTTTATAATTTCAGATAGAACTGTCAAAACGGGCTAGCCCAACCCAAGCCTCGTGGGCTTTTAAATTTGGTGAGCTAGGGCGGGCTAACCCTCCATCTATATGGGCCTTAAAATAGTCAGCCCAGCCCTAAGAGGGTCGCGGGCTAGGGCGGGCCGGCCCTTCAATTTTTATAGGAAAAAATATTTCTTCAAATATTTAGATATTTTTTTGTGACATAATCTCTTAATCATATGAACGACTTTTGTTTATGTATAGTGTACAAGAATCTTTATATTTGACAAGGAAACTTGTAATTTAAATGCAAATTCTCTATATCTCTAGCTCTACTTTTTTTAATGTTACATGAATATTTTTTAGTACTTTTCTTTCACATTCCTTGGGTTCACGAATTGCTTCATAAGTTTATATGTTAAGGTTTTATAATTTAGATTTAACATTATATGTTGATTTCATCATTATAGTCCATAAATTTTTTAAAATTTATGAAATTTGTTAGTGTTGTCAATTTTCTTTGGGTATTAAAACTTGACCTTTTATTATACTAAAGAGCAACTTAATAATTAGTAACATATTAAAGTAACCAAACTGATCATGGGCCACTTAAAGTAATATTTTCTTTTGAAAAAAAATATTACTGGCCACTTAAAACTTTCTTAGTTCATTAAGCAAAAGAGAAACTAATCTTGTCATACTACATGCATATCAAAAATATAAATTCTAGTTGAAATGGAAGGATAAATGAGCAATCTAAGGTTGGAAAATGGGGATTATAGTTAATATTTTTTTAGTTTTTACTTTTTTGAAATATTTAAATTTGAATTTAATTAATTTTTGGCCCACAGGCCGGCCCAAGACCAGCCTCGGTCAAGCCTCAAGGGCCAACGGGCTGACTTGGGTCGGGCTTATAAGCCTCACTTTTAAATGGGCTAAAAAAATCCCAACCCAGCCCTATCCAAGTAATAGGCTGGGTTGGGCTGGCTTCATGGGCCAAGCCTATTTTGACGGCTCTAATTTCAGGTTATACAGCCTGATGTTCGATAATTTAGCGAGTGAAAGATTTCAATATGACGAAGAGTTTCAGAGATTATTTGAAGATTGTTATTCGTTATGATTAGTTATATAATGACATTAGCTATTTACTTCAAACAATATGAGTTATTTTTTAAGGTTTTATGATATTAATATTTTGGATTAGTACTTCCTTTTGTTTGTTAAGATTTAACGAGATATACTATAGTTTTATGAATTAATATCAATACGTTTTGTTAATTGCATTATTTTTTGGTCGAATGTAGTAGCTATTATTAATGGTGGCTAAACTTACCGTTATAGCTTGTGAAATTTAGTGCCAGTTTAATAGGATTAAGACGTTTATACAGGGATATTGTAACCATTATATTGCTATTAAAGATGATTTTTAGCGGCAATTTAATTGACTTTACTAGCCATTAAAATGGACGCTAAAGGGGCATACTAATACGTTTTTAGAAGAGATATTGTTTCCACTTTAATTGCCACAAAACAACTACCGCTAAAGGTATAGACTTTTAGCGACAAATATTTTGAATTTAGCGGCTATAAAAATGGACGTTAAAGGAGCATTATTAGTCATTTTTAGAATGGATTTAGCAGCCATAATAATTGCCACAAACAATTGTCGTTAAAACAGATGAGTTTTAGCGCCAATAAGTCATACCTTTTACCAGCTTTTGGCAAAAATACCACTAAAGGCTTTACCGACCCCGGCATCACCGGCTAAAGATCAATTGTCAGTAAATGATATAGCGGCTATTGTTATTGCCGCCAATGCTGTTTTTTATTGGCACTAAAGGTCCTTTTTGTAGTAGTGTAAACATAGTGCCCCTATCTGAAATGATGGAAACTGGGACACCATGTAGACGAACAATCTCCCGGATATAGATCTCTGCCAACCACTCTGAAGAATAGGTAGTACACACAAGAATGAAGTGCGCGGACTTGGTCAGCCTATCCACAATCACCCAAATAGCATCGAACTTCTTCAAAGTCCGTGGAAGCCCAACTACAAAGTCCAAGGTTATTCGCTCCCACTTCCACTATGGAATATCCACCTGCTGAAATAAGCCACCCAGTCTTTGATGCTCATATTTCACCTGCTGGCAATTGAGACACCGAGCTATAAATCCCACAATGTCCTTCTTCATTCTCCTCCACCAATAATGTTGTCTCAGATCCTGATACATTTTTGCAGCACCCGGATGAATGAAATACCGCGAACTGTGGGCCTCCTGTAGAATCAACTCCCGAAGCCCATCTACATTGGGCACACATATCCGGCCATGCATCCTTAATACTCAATCATCACCAATAATCACATCTCTGGCATTATCGTGCTGAATTCTATCCTTTAGGACAAGCAAGTGAGGATCATCATACTGGCGCTCTCTGATGCGATCAAATAAGGAAGACCGAGAAATTAACAAGCCAATACCCGAATAGGCTCCGAAATATCCAACCTCACAAATCGATTGGCCAAGGCCTGAACATCAACTGCAAGAGGTCTCTCCCCAACTGGAATACACGCCAGACTACCCATACTCACCGCCTTCATACTCAAGGCATCAGCCACCACATTGGCCTTTTTTGGATGGTACAAGATAGTGATATCATAGTCCTTTAGCAGCTCCAACCATCTCCGCTACCTCAAATTGAGATCCTTCTGTTTAAACAAGTGCTGGAGGCTACAATGATCAGTAAACACCTTACAAGACACACCATACAAATAATTCCTCCAAATCTTCAACGCGTGAACAATGGCGGCCAACTCCAAATCATGAACAAGGTAGTTCTTCTCATGGAGCTTTAACTGACGAGAAGCATAAGCAATAACTCTACCCTCCTGCATTAACACACACCCAATACCAACCCTCAAAGTATCACAATACACGGTATATGAACCTAAAGTTGATGGCAAAACTAATACTGGAGTTGTGGTCAAGGCAGTCTTGAGCTTCTGAAAGCTCTCCTCACACTCATCCGACCACCTGAATGGAGCACCCTTTTGAGTTAACTTGGTCAAAGGTGACACGATAGATGAAAATCCCTGAACAAACCGGCAGTAATAACCCACCAAACCAAGAAAACTGCAAATCTCTATGGCTGAGGATGGCCTGGGTCATCTCTGAACCGCCTTTTTCTTCTTTTGATCAATCTGAATACCCTCGCTGGACACCACGTGCCCCAAGAATGCCACTGAACTGAGCCAAAACTCACACTTGGAGAACTTTGCATAAAGCTTCTCCTCCCTCAATATCTGCAACACAACTCTCAAATGCTCTGCATGCTCCTCCTGACTACGCGAGTATACCAGAATATCATCAATAAAAACGATGACTGACGAGTCGAGATAAGGCCGAAACACACTGTTCATCAAATGCATGAATGCTGCTGGGGCATTGGTCAGCCCAAAAGACATCACCAGGAACTCATAATGACTATATTGGGTCCTGAAAGTTGTCTTAAGAATATTCGAGTCCCTGATCTTCAACTGGTGATAACCTGAACGAAGATCAATCTTGGAGAACACTCTCGCTCCGTGAAGTTGGTTAAACAAATCATCGATACGAGGTAAAGGATACTTGTTCTTAATTGTTACTTTGTTCAACTGCATGTAATCAATGCACATCCTCATCGTGCCATCCTTCTTCTTCACAAATAGAACAGGCGCACCCCAAGGCGACACACTAGGCCGAATAAATCCCTTATCAAGGAGTTCCTGAAGCTGCTCAATAACTCCTTCAACTCTGCTGGTGCCATACAATACGGTGGAATAGAAATGGGCTGAGTGCCCGGCACCAGATTAATACCAAAATTAATATCCCTGTCCGGTGGTATACCCGACAGGTCTGCAGGAAATACATCGGGAAAATCCCTCACAATAGGAACAGAATCAATACTGGTAGTCTTTGCACTGACATCCGTCATAAAAGCTAAGTTTGAAAGACAACCCTTCCCAACCATCTGTTGGGCCTTCAGAAATGAAATCACCATACTAGGGACAAAATTAGTAGAACCTCGCCACTCAATCCGTGGCACACCCAGCATAGCCAATGTCACTATCTTAGCATGACAACCCAATATAGCACGATACAGAGATAGTCAATCCATGCCCAATATCACATTAAAGTCCACCATACAGAGCAATAATAGGTCCACTCAGGTCTCCAGACCCCCAATAGTCACTACACACGACCGATATATGTGGTCCATAACTATAGTATCGCCTACTGGAGTAGATACATGAATAGACGAAGTAAGAGACTCATGGGATATATCCAAATAACGGGAAAAGTATGATGACACATATGAAAAAATGGAACCAGGATCAAATAATACAGAGACATCTCTATGACAGACTGAGACAATACCTGTAACCACAGCATCATAAGCAACAGCATCTAGTCTAGCTGGGAGTGCATAGAAATGAGCCTGACCACCACCTAATCGACCTCCCCCTCTGGGGCGATCCCTAACTGACTGACCCCCACCCCTAGCTGCCTAAGCGGGTGGTGAAGTAACTAGAGCTGAAGTCAAGGGCTAATCTCTCTGCTGAGACGGACCCTCAAGAAGATGAGGACACTGCCTCCTCATATGCCCCAAACTCTCCACACTCATAACAACTCCCCGGTGTTAGAGACGGTGACTGAAGGGAACCCCTAGCACCAGGATGACTAGCAGATGACCTGGCATAGAAGAGCCTTGAATCGATGAAGCACAGGACGAACTCTGAGCTGAGAGAGCATTGAGTGAGGAATGGCCCTGATGAGAATTGTGAGAACCATGACCCGATGATGGCCCACAATAACTTGGACGAGCTGACTAAGCTTTCCTGAATGGACGGCCTCTGCCGTGCTGAAACTGACCTCTCGAAGGAGCACTACCAAACTTCCAGATCCTCGAGGCCTCTTGGCCTCCCTTTCCTCCCGCTCCTAGTGACGAACTGACTCAATCTTGCGGGCAATGTCAACAACCTCCTCAAAAGTAGCATCTAACACCCTCTCCCAAGTCATGAGAATCCAAAGCTAATATGTGAGGCCGTCAACGAACCTCCTGATCCTCTATCGATCTGTGGGAACCAACCAGACTACATGATGAGCTAACTCAGAGAACCGCATCTCATATTGTGTCACAGTCATGTCTCCCTGACGCAACTACTCGAACTATCTACGCAGCTCCTCTCTGTAAGACTGTGGCACATACTTCTCTAGAAAGAGAACGGAGAACTGCTGCCAGGTAAGGGGCACTGCACCAATATGCCTACACCTCTCATAAGCCTCCCACCAAGTAAAGGCAACTCCAAAAAACTGAAAAAGTAGTAAATGCTACACCACTGATCTCCAGAATACCCATTGTACGAAGAATCCTCTGACACTTGTCCAACAAACCTGGGGCATCCTCACCCTCAGTACCACTGAAAGTCGGAGGCTGAAGTCTACCAAATCTCTCCAATCGACACTACTCGTCGTCAGGCATAATTGGTACCACATACTCCTGAGCTTGTGCAACCGGCTGGGCTAGAGGTGCCCCCGGTGTCTGAAGTCCCTACACAACCTGTCCAGGTATGCGAGCAACGGGGGTATGAGTACCTCCCCTGGCCTGAGAAGTAGCTGCGGCGGTAGTTGTCATTCCCCCTTTTTTCCCTCCCTTTTTTACGGGGAAGAAAGGTGTGGGTTTCGATATTTATGGGGGTAATAACTCATTTCCTATTAGGAATTGGGTATTTTGAAGAGTCGTCACCTAACGGATTATGGTGCGTTAGGGCACCTAGAGCGATTAACTCTTGGATTGGATAGTATTACCAGAGATTTAGGGTAAGGGCTCGAAATAACCTTGAGGGGAAGGTGTTAGGCACCCTAATCGGTCCACAACTGTGGGTCCTGGCCGAACTTATACTTATGAATTAGTCCTTTAATGAATAAGTACTTAAACAAATAATTACAAATAAAGCATGTTGGACATTGTGTGACTCAGACAATAAGACAAAGAATTTGAACAAGTTATAAAGAAAAGTAAAGTTTTAGGCAAAGGGATTTAGGGAAGGAGGGGTCCTAGGTTGGTTAGCCTACAGGATCACCCCACGCAATGCCCGGTAAACTCTCCTCAATGAGGGGCTACACGTGACATTAGCGTGTAGTCATCATATCCATATCTACCCATTCCCACCCCTTAGTGTTTATTAAAGCGAGTGTTGTTTAACGATTTCTATGTGTGTTGTTACACGTCCCTTCTTAATGGTCCTGGAGGAAATTGGGACTTCTACCTGTAAAAAGTTCTAGATAGACCCCTAAGGTTTAAAGGGAGAAAATACTAGGCGACAGGAAACAAATAGGACCTTAGCAAATAAAGCAAGAAAGAGCAAATAAGAGGCTTAGTTTTACCTCCACAGATAAGGCATGTAACAGCACGACTCAAACACAAATAAGGGCAATATTGTTAAACAGTATCCTAAGACACGATGTCTAGGTAAATATCAGAATGCATAATATATGCATTTTTATTTTATAAACTCAGAAGCAGGGGCCCTAATAAGTTTGCCTACTGATTTTAAAGTCTGTTAATCATTAATCAGTAAACACAAAGAGGCATTTTCTAGTTTATAAGGGTTGATTGCCTAAGGCTTGCCTAGGCATTGGATAGTGCACAGTTATTACCAGAACCAATAGAAGTTCAGAAGTCGATTTTGCCTAAGAGCATGATGCTCTAGGTGTTACAAAATACAGGGATTATTACTAGTTTTATTTAAAATAGGATAATAAAAAATGTGAGACTGTTTTTACCTCCTTCATAATCAGTAGTTTACATTAGGTGTGACTGGGCAAGTACAAACGAGATCCTAAACATTGTATCTAATATGCACATATAAGGTTCAAAATGGTTTATATGCAGAATTCCTAAAGCAGGATTTCTAAATGCACAGCAGGTTATAACATGATTTCAAGATATGCATAAGTAACACTTTATTTTAATGTTGTCATTTATCCTAGAAACAGGATTTCTAAGTGATAATAAGGATGTCAAAACGAGATGCTAAAAATAGTATACATGAAACCTAGGAGCATGGTGTCACACCTCCTTTTTCCGCCCCCGCGAAGGGTTGAAGGAGTTTTTTCCAATTAAAGGACAATCGAACAGGGTTTGTTATTTATTTCAGAGTCGCCAATTAGGATATTTAGGGTGTCCCAAGTCACCGGTTTTAATCCCGAATCGAGGAAAAGAATGACTCTAAATTACAGTCTGCGCACCAGATATCCGGATAAGGAATTCTGTTAACCCGGGAGAAGGTGTTAGGCATTCCCGAGTTCCGTGGTTCTAGCATGGTCGCTCAACTGTTATATCCGGCTTATTTATCTGATTTTAACAATTATGTACTTAGTGCAAATTATGATTATTTTACCGCTTCTATTATTATTGTTGTTATTTTTACAAAAGAATTGCAACATCGTGAAAACGTATCTCGAACCTCGTCACAATCAATGTACCCAAGGTAATCGACACGTCTCGACTCCGTTGAGATTTGGACTTGGGTTACATAAATGCACACCCCTATTCAAGGAAATAATCTTATTAAAGACGCGCCCTAGCGACTAACGTAGTGTTATTTTGGGCGAGGCCATGAAATTTTGCTAAACGGCTCGTCCCAGAATCTAAGCAACTTCACAAACACGTATAGAGGGCCCCGCAACTTGTGTATTTTTGTTTGGTGAGGCTCGTCTCATTTTTTGTTTGTGTTTTAAAGAATTGCAATGTCATGGAAATGCATTTTGAACCACGTCACAATCAATGTACTCGTGATTGGTAGACATATTTCGACTTCGTTGGGATTTGGAATTGGGTTACATAAATGCACACCCGTATTTAAGAAGGTAAGATTAATTAAGGTGCGTCCTAAAGAGACTAACGTATTGTTATTTTAGGAAGAGGCCGTAAAAATTCACTAAACGGCCAACTCCGAAGTCTAACCAATTATTGTATATGTTTATTGAGGGCCCTGTAATCTTTGCGTTTTATTCGGCGAGGCTCATCTCGTTTATTTTTAAAAGGACCATCCTAAAGTGGCTACATTCTTCTATTTTTGTCCGTCTCTAAAAATGAAAGAATCCTAATCAATTACTGGCTTAAAACTAAACCTAAGGAAAACCGCATTCGAATCTATTTCAAAAGAATGAAACCGAAACTACGCACTGTATGCCAAATAATGAACCAATGGTACGATATCGAACATGAATTAGGAAATGACCCAACTTCAACTTCTTTATCCTACAGAAGCTCCTATACCCATAGTTACAAATATCTTGAAAACTAATTCGAGTTTCAAATCCCTTACTATTACTCAATTTGTTAAACTGCCGATTTACGAGCTTGAATTGAATATTAACATGGCTATAATGAGAATTGAAAAGTCAAGATCTAGTTACACTAGCCTAAATGAACTGCCTATAATTATCCTTACTAATTGTATCTACTTAACAATAATTCCTGCCTTTCAAACCACAACTTTACTCTAAACTCTCTGAATTCGAGAACTCGAACTTTTATACTAATTCCGGTATCTAAAATTTGCAATGTTGAGAAAAAGTATCATCTTACTTCGATAACTTACATTCTTCCTATTCACATATTGAAAGTGTTTTTGATAATACTGAAAATCAACTTAACCAACGACCATCAATTCAAATCAGTCTCAACTAATACTCAACGGCCAAAATATTTATACATTTATACTTAACAGTTCCTCATTTCATCACAGTCCATCACATATTACAGGTTCACTTGGTCCAAATTACACAAATTATAGCAGATCCAAATTATTCAAATATCTATATTACCATAACCTATCTAACAACACATAAACATTCAAAATGATTAGGAAATAAAACGGCATAGAAACCAATGCCATAACAGTAGTGCTTGCACTTTATTCTTTCTTCCAAATAGGCTTTAATCAACTTGACATTTATACATCATTCAATGTTGAGATCAATACCTGATATTTGGAAAACAAAGAAGTAGAGGAAAATCAGTCAAAGCAGCAGCAGTGTAAGCAGCAACACAGCAAATTCAACAACACAGCAACAACCAGTAATAGACACCCCGTGGCAGATTTAAAGAAAACCAAGCAGAAAACTGAGCAGTAACCCAATGGAACAGTGCTCAACCAATAGAAAACTAGGAAAATACCAAGCTGAAATTCAACAGTACCAAAAGAACACATACAAATGCAAGAAACAGATAGTTTTCTGATTTGTCAAACACTCAAAGAAAAAGACAAGCTCAAGCTCTTTGATGTAAAGCTTAGCCTTATGAGGATCAACCAGCCTCAACACTCTTGTTTTTCTCTGGCTTATGAGGATCAAAAAACCACACCTCTTTTGTTCTAAATGAGCCTATTTATAGGCAAAAATAGGTAAGTATCGGGCTGCCTTGATACCTTTCGACCTTCTCTCTGCCCATACCCCTTAAACATACTAAAACTAATCAGAAAAATGCCCATGATATTCCTAACAGCCCCCCCATACCGCATGCTGTTTTCTTTTTAATCAAAGTTATGGGTATTTTAACCTATTTTAATCAACCTCCCCATGCCATTAAGTCTTGTTCCCCACTATTCTTAAACAATGTATCAGTTTAATGGTATTTTAATACCCTATTGACAGCCATTCAAATTAAGCCATTTTCAGACTCCTTTAAATCCAAAAATACCCTCTTAAAAGTCTCTGAAATTGCTGCCTTACCCCCTGTTTCAATCTGTATTAATCCCTTCAGCTATAACCAATTCAAACTTAGCCAACTAACAATTGGACCCTAACTATCCAACAAACTACAACCTATAACCAGTTCGCAACTGAATTCAGACAAATGGCTTAATCAGAATTAAACAAGGTGGATCAAATTATAACCATTCAAGACTGTAAAATTAATTGACGACATATATCGAATCGACTACGCGAATTACAACACATACAATCGAGAGCAAATAATTAAACTCGAACAAGTACAGAGGTGATTTCATATTGATAGACACGGGGATCCATTGACAAAACTTGAAAGATTACTAAAACCACCTTAAACAAACAACAACAAAAAAACAGATATAAACAAACAAATAGGAAAGGAAAAATTACCTCAGAAGCTTAAGAACAAAAAATGACCCATGCGCAAACTGGACTCGACCTCTTTGAGGTCGAACGGACTTTAATTGAAGTGTCCTCAACTGAGAACACCTCAATTAAGGTCTATTAGACCCCCAACTCTTCCTTTAAACTGGACAAACCCCTATGGTTTTGAGTTCTAGGGTTTACACGGTCCGATTTTGGGTTTGAAGGTCTCTACCTAGATTCGAACCAAACCAAGCTTGGTTTGGTTACGAGTGAGGCCAGGGGAGTGACTGGTGTGAATTTGGGGTCGGTTGGTGTAGATCAGTTTTTGGCTCGAACCTTCAAATGAAGATTCGAGACGTTCGGGGAAGATTCGAGGTAAGCTGAGTGTGGATTTGGAGAGAGAGGATCATGGTGGTTCAGGGGTGTTAGTTTCATGGCCAGCTACGTCGTTGCTGTCGGCTTTCAGGCAAAGGGGTGGGGTGGCGGCTACGGTTTTTTCATAGAAACCTGTCTCTGAGTGTGAGAGAGACGAAGGAGTGAGAGAGGGGGGGTTGGTTTGGGGGGCGTGGGGTGAGAGATTGTGGCTTTTATACGGGGAAGGGAATTGATCTTGGGCCGTTCGATCTGATGAGATCAATGGCCAAGATCAATACACTTAAAGGGAACGGTGTCGTTGGTTTTAGTTGGGGGTCGGTTCGAACCGGGCAACGGGTCGGGTACAGGGAACGGGTATGAAAGATGTGATCTTGGCCGTTGATTCATTTGAGATCAACGGCCCCCCTCAACTGTGCCAGAAACGGTGCCGTTCGGGCACCTCTGAGGAGACGGACCGGTTTAATACATTGGGTCAGCTCGTTTGGGCCTATTTTCATTTTAGTTTTTTGGCCAAAACCGAGTGTTCTTTATTATTTTCAACTCTCTTTCTTTTTCTACTTTTAATTAACAATCAATAAAATTCTAAAAATAATTTTTAAAACCAAAATTAGCCTACAAAAATGTTAATTAAACCTTAACAACAATTAACACACAAGGTCGAACATTTAAAAAAAAATACACAACGGCACACATAAATGACAAAATGCAACAAAATACATATTTTTTGTGATTTTCCTTCTTTTAAAATAAAACATGGTTTAATTAATTCCAAAATATACAATTAAATCTTGAGTGTGCATGCAACATGTATTTTTTGTATTTTTTTAATTAATCACAACAAGGGTAAACATTTACGGACAAAATAATTACCAAAATGTCACGCAAATTCTCAAAATTGTACACAGATGAAATTTGTTTTATTTTTGATTTCTTTTGGAGTAGTTTTCGTGAATCAAAAATCACGTGCTCACAGCTGCCCCTCTTTGTCCGAAAACATAAAGAGTTTTCGTGCAAAGATAAAGTGAGCGGATACGAGCGATTTTTGCCCGTTGGAATACTCCGTGTGAAGCATTTTTGAAAAGATTTAACCGGACCTTTGCTTCAAAGGTTTCCTACATATCCCTGGCTAAAGGGGAATCAGGTTAATGTAGTTCGGGAAGTTTTGGTAGCTGGAACTACCATGGAGCTTTGGATTTATTGTTACTACTATTGATGTTGCTGCCGCTACTTACTGACCTCCTTATTACACCATGCTGAAATAAAACAAGAAGCTAGACTAAACTATAGTCTATGCATTACCAAATCTTATTTAGATCTTCAGTCTTGCTCTTGTGTCTCTCGTTGCCTTGATGTCTCGTTGATTTGTGTTTTCTGCGGCTCGACTTGTGGTCTTCCTTCTGATTTCTGCTGGAATTCATGCTGGGGTATTTTTGTTGTAACCCTCCGCATTACTGGCTTCTGACTTGATCTCGAAATGCATTCCTCTATTATACAGGCGGGCTCCTGACTTCCAACTTGAATGTACTCCTCTATTATATGGGCAGGCTCCCAACTTCAATCACTTAAAATATAAAGACTGAAATGTATTCCTCTGTTCTCCAGGCGGGCTCCTGCAACCAAAGTAAACAAAAACAAACAAAATTTTTGCCCCAGTTTGCACTAGGAATATTTGTGAGTTGTTAGCCAAATTGTAAACCACTTCTACTATTAATGCAATGATAAGAGTAAACTAGAGACTAGACTAGGATGTGTGTCTCCTACGAGTAAAACCAAGACTCTGACTAGCAGATGCGTCTGCTATCCTAAAACCTGAATGAAACAAAGAAGTGCATCTCCTAAAGATGAATTTTAATGGTCAAGACTAGGAAGTGTGTTCCTTATGGGTGAAACTTCAATGACTCAACTTAGGAGGAAATGCGTCTCCTTGGGGTAAAGATAAACTTAGGAGGAAGTGCGTCTCCTATGGGTAAAATAAACTTAGGAGGAACTGCGTCTCCTATGGGTAAAAATAAACTTAGGAGGAAATGCCTCTCCTATGGGTAAAAATAAACTTAGGAGGAAATGCCTCTCCTATAGGTAAAAATAAACTTAGGAGGAAATGCGTCTCATATGGGTAAAAATAAACTTAGGAGGAAATGCGTCTCCTATGGGTAAAAATAAACTTAGGAGGAAATGCTTCTCCTATGGGTAAAACAAACTTATGAAGAAATGTCTCTCCTATATGTAAAAATAAACTTAGGAGGAAATGCCTCTCCTATGGGTAAAAATAAACTTAGGAGGAAATGCCTCTCCTATGGGTAAAATAAACTTAGGAGGAAGTGTCTCTCCTATGAGTAAAACCAAAAACTTATGAGGAAATGTGTCTCCTATGGGTAAAACAAACTTAGGAGGAAATGCCTCTCCTATGGGTAAAAATAAACTTATGAGGAAATGCCTCTCCTATGGGTAGAACAAACTTAGGAGGAAATGCCTCTCCTATGGGTAAAATAAACTTAGGAGGAAATGCCTCTCCTATGGGTAAAACAAACTTAGGAGGAAATGCCTCTCCTATGGGTAAAAATAAACTTAGGAGGAAATGCCTCTCCTATGGGTAAAACAAACTTAGGAGGAAATGCCTCTCCTATGGGTAAAAATAAACTTAGGAGGAAATGCCTCTCCTATGGGGTTATTGTTTTCAAGATTTGCAGTATCTTATGGGTAAAACAAACTTAGGAGGAAATGCCTCTCCTATGGGTAAAGTGTGATCTTCTCAAATAGCCTTTTGCGCAAGCAAAATTGGGGCATTACACCTGCAAAGTTCACCCTTCCAAGCTTTGATATTAACCTAGCTTCCATCCCTGTTTCAAACTTGTGAGATTAAACATGGTGGTTGGTTGCGTTACTCCTGCTGTAGATGTTATCAACCTTTTTCCTTCCGTCCTGAATTATCTTTCTTCAAAACTACTTCACTCAAAACTTGTGTTGTCTTCTATGCGAACTGCTGGGGGGATAACATTTTTCAAAAAATATGTCCTCTTACTCCTTCAAAGACTACTTCCCTTAAAACTGATGTTTCATTCCTCTGCAAACCGTTTCCTTTTGCAAAGCTGGTCTTCCTCTTTTCCCCTTTTTTTCTCTATTTATATTCTTCCTTCGAAGACTGCCTCCTTTAAAACTCGTGTTATCTTCTTCCTGACATTGCTTTCTTTAAAGCTTGTTTTGCCTTCTCCCGAAAAACTGCTGGGGATATCGCTTTTCACCAAACTTGTGTTAGACTTCGCGAAAATTTTCAAAATGAACAAAAATTATCTGCCCCAGTTTGATAATCTTCTTTGTGACCCTGTCTTTCTGCTATCAGTAATATTTCCTTTCCCTGCTTCAAATCAAAGAAAACTTTGTTAGTTTAAAACGGGGCGAGTTGTCGTGCCATTTCTGCTGGGGATGGTTCTTCTTTTCTCTTCCTTGCTTTGCTAAAAAACCTGCTGGGGATGATGTTTTTCGTTGGGGCTGATATTCCTGCTGGGGATGGTTCTTCTTTTCTCTTCCCCGCTCTGTGTTGTCCGATCATTGTGGAGCTTGGTCGAGAATCTATCGGAGTTGTCCCTGTGTCTTGCAAGTCTGCTGGGGATCCTCATAACCTTTTAACTGTTGCTTTTCTGTTTTCTCCAACTTCCCCTGGAAATTTGGTCTTCTTGGGATCTAGACCCATTTATCATTTGGTCTTGAGACCAACCTCTTTTCGCTTTGTCGCCTTATATTTGGGCCTGTCCTATTTGCATTTTGTTTTGCACCATTTTGGCAATTGGTAGTATGCTCTAAAAATTTTCCAAAACAAACTGCTGGGGAGGTAAAGTCTTTAAACCAAAAATGAAAAAGTGATGATTTCAAGAAAAAAAATAGAAAAAGAAGGCTTTCTGAACAAATGTTGGGGAAAAGGAAAGAAAAGAACTTATCTGAATGATATAACCGATTCCAACGATCATGTCGTGCATTCCGGATTAATCAACCCAGTCTATTTATATCAATCAACCCTTCGGACAGCCTCATGTTGCTGGGGATAAACAGGCACTCAACCCTTTGCCAAATGCGTATCCTTTCCGCCAATCTTGTCTTGTCACTTCATAGTGCCCTTCGAGGGGTTTTCACTAATAAGACTCTCTCATTTCTCTCAACTCACGTCGTCTTATGGTAGCTTTGAAGGTTTTCACCAATAAGACTCTCTCATTTTTCTCAACTCGCGTCGTCTTATGGTGCCTGTGAAGGTTTTCACCGATAAGACTCTCTCATTTCCTTTTATTTTTTCAGCTGGGGATTGGAGTGCTACCGATATGACTCTCTCTGCTGGGGATTCTTTTCGGTCATCAATTCATTTCCAGTTTATGATCCTCTTCTCTGCTGGGGATCAGAGTGTTATGCATGACTTGGCACTTCTCGGATACTGATCAAGAGGTCTTTTTTGGACATTAATATGGATTTTTGAGTATGACCAAAAGGAAAAGGGGTATCAAAAGCTCAAAATAATTTTGACGGGTAAAATAGTACAACTCTTGGAATCAAACTTTCTTTCCAAAATTAAAAACTCAACTTATGCCCCAGTTTTCTTGCTTGGGGATTTTTATTTTTTGTTACGCTATGACTGAGCCGTGAGGTGCCTACGTATCCTTCTTTGAGGAATCAGGTTAAACGTAGTTCCCAATTCTTTTATTTTTCTTGTGACTTTCTTTTGTCTTTATTATCATTATTTTCTCTTCTCTTTTTCTTTCATTTTAATTACTGATTCCAAAAGAGGGGTATGAAAGAATAAATAAGGCTCAAAAGGAGAAGCAAAGGTTAAAGTGTTTGGATAGAAAAAAGAATTGCCTCCGTCATTTCATTCTCCGATAAATGTCAAGTACAAACAAACAATGATTACAATTAAAAGAAATCACACATAATACCTCTTAACTGCGTCAGAATTGATAGCCATGTCGACGCATTTCCCTTCGATATCTGTTAAACATAAAGCGCCATTGGACAATACTCTGGTTACAATGAATGGCCCTTGCCAATTCGTGGCGAACTTACCCTTTGCCTCAGCCTGATGTGGGAGGATGCGTTTCAACACTTGCTGGCCCACTTTAAACTTCCGGGGACGTACCTTTTTGTTGTATGCTCTTGCCATTCTCTTTTAATATAACTGGCCATGACACACAGCTGTCAATCTCTTTTCATTGATCAAGTTCAACTGCTCCAACCGGGCTTTGACCCACTCGTCATCATCAATCTCAGCCTTAGCGACAATCCGAAGGGATGGAATTTCAACTTCCGCCTGTATTACTGCTTCAGTTCCATATACCAACAAATAAGGAGTTGCACCTACTGAAGTCCGAACAGTAGTGCGATAACCCAACAATGCAAACGGTAATTTCTCATGCCATTGTTTGGACCCTTCTACCATCTTCCTCAGTATCTTTTTGATGTTTTTGTTGGCTGCCTCAACTGCTCCATTCGCCTTGGGGCGATATGGTGTGGAATTACGGTGTGTAAACTTAAACTATTGACATACCTCTTTCATCAAATTGTTGTTAAGATTAGCACCATTATCCGTGATGATCACTTTTGGGACCCCAAATCTACAGATGATATGGGAGTGAACAAAATCCACTACTGCCTTCTTGGTTATCGACTTGAAAGTTTTAGCTTCAACCCACTTAGTAAAATAGTCGATGGTCACTAGAATGAACCTATGACAGTTGGTAGCTGCTGGCTCAATAGGTCCAATGACATCCATGCCCCATGCAACAAATGGCCATGGCGCTGACATTGTATGCAATTCTGTCGGCGGAGAATGAATCAAATCTCCGTGTATCTGACATTGATGGCATTTCCGCACGAAATTGATACAATCACGCTCCATAGTGAGCCAATAATACCCTTCTCGAAGAATCTTCTTTGCCAGTACATATCCTCTCATATGTGGCCCACAAACTCCAGCATGTACCTCTGTCATAACTGTCGTGGCTTGCCTGGCATCTATACATCTCAGCAATCCCAAATCTGGGGTTCTTTTGTACAGCACTCCTCCACTAAGGAAGAATCCACTTGACAATTGCCGAATGGCTCTTTTTTGATCTCCGGTGGCCTGATCCGGGTATAGCCCCATCCTGAGGTACTCCTTGACGTCATAAAACCATGGCTCGCCATCCACTTCTTCTTCTATCATGTTGCAATAAGCATGCTGATCACGAACCTGGATGTGCAACGGGTCAACATGAATTTTGTCTGGGTGGTGCAACATTGATGCTAAAGTGGCCAATGCATCGGCAACCTCATTGTGAACTCTTGGGATGTGTCTGAACTCCACTGATCAAAATTGCTTGCTCAGATCATACAAACATTGTCGATATGGTATGAGCTTCAAATCCCGTGTTTCCCATTCACCCTGAATCTGATGCACCAGGAGGTCCGAGTCCCCCAAAATCAAAACGTCCTGGACATCCATGTTTGCAGCTAGTCGCAGACCCAAAATGCATGCCTCATACTCAGCCATGTTGTTGGTACAATAGAAACACAGTTGAGCTGTAACAGGATAATGACGGCATGTTTCAGAAATAAGTACCGCTCCTATTCCAACTCCCTTCGCATTTGTGGCTCCATCAAAAAAAAGCTTCCAACTTGGTTCCTCGGGGAATTCCAACTCATCTATATGCATTACTTCCTCGTCAGGAAAATATGTCCTTAATGACTCGTATTTTTCATCAACAGGATTCTCAGCCAAGTGATCGGCCAGTGCTTGGGCTTTCATGGCCGTCCTCGTCACATAGACGATGTCAAATTCTGTGAGTAATATTTGCCATTTTGCTAACCTCCCTGTGGGAATAGGCTTCTGGAAAATATACTTTAGTGGATCCAAGCGTGAAATGAGATAAGTAGTATATGATGACAAATAATGCTTCAATTTCTGGGCCACCCAAGTTAGGGCGCAACATGTCTTCTCGAGTTGAGTGTACTTAACCTCATATGCTGTAAACTTCTTGCTGAGATAATAAATGGCTTGCTCCTTCCTTCCTGTAATGTCGTGTTTCCCTAACACGCAGCCAAACGAATTCTCCAGGACCGTTAGATAAAGAATTAACGGTTTCCCTGGCTCAGGTGGAACCAACATAGGTGGATTTGATAAATATCCTTTGATCTTGTCGAATGCCTCCTGGCATTCTGCCGTCCATTCTATCGCGGCATCTTTCTTCACTAGCCGAAAAATGGGTTCATAAGTTGCTGTGAGTTGAGCAATAAATCTATTGATGTAATTCAACCTTCCAAACAGACTCATTACTTCTGTCTTGTTCTTCGGCGGTGGCAAATCTTGGATAGATCTGATTTTTGACGGGTCCAACTCAATACCTCGCCGACTGACGATGAATCCTAATAGCTTTCCAGATGGAACTCCAAATGCACATTTGGTCGGGTTGAGCTTAATATCGTACTTTCGAAGCCTTTGAAAAAACTTCCTCAAGTCTGCTACGTGGTTTTCTTGATGCTTGGATTTTATGATCACATCGTCCACGTACACCTCAATTTCTTTGTGGATCATGTCATGAAACACAGTAGTCATTGCTCTCATGTACGTTGCCCCAGCATTCTTTAAACCGAATGGCATTACCCGGTAGCAATATGTTCCCCACGGCGTAATGAATGTCGTCTTTTCCGCTTCTTCTTCATCCATCAGAATCTGATGATACCCAGCATAGCAATCAACAAAAGATCCGATCTCATGTCTGGCATAATTGTCGATCAAGATATGGATGTTGGGTAAAGGAAAGTTTTCCTTTGGTCTTGCCCTATTCAGATTGCGGTAATCAACACACACCCTGATCTTCCCATCCTTCTTCGGCACCGGCACCACATTAGCCAACCAGTCAGGATATCGAGTGACACGAATAACCTTTGCTTGCAGCTGCTTGTTTACTTCTTCTTTAATCTTCACACTCATGTCTGTTTTGAACTTCCTCAATTTCTGCTTGACGGGAGGGCATGTCGGGTCAGTGGGCAATTTATGAACCACTAAATCCGTGTTTAATCCCGGCATGTCATCATATGACCATGCAAAAACATCTTTGAACTCAATAAGTGCTTTGATTAAGTCTTCCCTGATATTTGGTGCAATGTGGATGCTTACTTTAGTTTCTCGGATATCATCTGCATCCCCTAAATTGATGGCTTCTGTGTCATTTAGGTTGGGCTTGGATTTTTCTTCAAACTGGCTTAATTCTCTATTTATTTCTTCAAAGGCTTCGTCCTCATCGTATTCCGATTCATCATCATAATCAACTTCTTGTACAATTAGTTCGGAATTAGATTGATTTTTTATACTGAGTTGAAGATCCGTTGTGCATGCCATTTAATTAGAATCAGTATGAAGAGAACTGTTCAGAAAGAGAAAAGAAGAAAACAAAGTTAAAACAAAAAATAAAAAGCTTTTATTAAAATATGGGGTAATAGAGTTTCACACATTGCCGAATACAAAAAATAAAACCAGAAACTAGATTACAACTCTGGAATAATCCAGAAAACAAGAAAGGAAAAATCCAGAGCCTACTACCAAGACTCCTTCCGGGTAGGAAGAGGAGTAGTCGTCCAATTGTTGACATTGGCCCTAGGCCCCACAAACTGTATGTCTGCCTTACTGGAACCCTCTCCAGCTTCTGTCATGTTGACATCGGCGAACAGCCTTTCAAAGCCCTCATTCAAATCTCCATTTGGCCCGATCAGTGGCCCGAGAACTTTCGGGGCCAACAACTTTCTGAAACCTGCTCTGACAAATGATCTGGATAGGCGCGGGATTGGCTTAAGAAGGACCCAGATTCTTTTCTTCAACTTGCGGGCCCACTTTACATCTGCTGCGGTAGGCTTGAATCCCAACCCAAAAGTATCCAGGTTCTTGGGCAACGAAACTGGCTGGACCATTCCCTGCAGATCAATCCCTAAACCTTTTCCTGGTCCAAACCCGTTGTTCAACATCTCTGAGGCTATCATGAAGGTTGCAGCTGTGATTCTGGAAAGTGGAAGGCCCCCACCTTCAGGAATTTTGTCTACTGAGACTGCGTCAAAAACCTGATAAACCCATGGGCCCTTGTCATCGTCGGTTTCTATGAAGGGCACAATAGCATCACTGACGGCATGTGTACTGCCATCCCCGTGTACCACAATCTCTTGTCTATCCCATTCAAATTTGACCATTTGATGCAGCGTAGAAGATACTGCTTTAGCTGCGTGGATCCAGGGTCGTCCCAACAAAAGATTGTACGACACCGCCACATCTATCACTTGAAATTCCATGGTGAACTCGACTGGACCAATGGTTAATTCCAGTACGATATCACCCACTGTGTCAGTACCGCCCCCATCAAAACCTCGGACGCAGACGTTGTTCTTGTGGATCCTATCATCAGCAACCTTTAGTTTGTTCAGAGTGTCCAAAGGACAGATATTTTCACTTGATCCATTATAAATTAGTACTCGAGTGACCACCGAGTCTTCGCACTTCACAGTCAGGTTGAGTGCTCTGTTGTGTTCTGTGCCCTCTACCGGTAACTCATCGTCAGAGAATGTCACTCGGTTTACTTCGAAGATTTTGTGCGCTATTTTCTCCAAATGGTTCACTGAGAGCTTGTCCGGGACATGGGCTTCATTCAGAATCTTCATTAATGCCTGACAATGATCGCTTGAATGGATCAACAAGGATAGCAACGAAATCTGGGCCGGGGTCTTCCTTAACTGCTCTATAATTGAGTAGTCTTGCGCCTTCATCTTCTTCAAAAACTCCTCTGCTTCTTCTTCCATCACTAGCTTCTTTATTGTTACAGGATTGGCCCTTCTCAATTCTGCGGGAGCAAAACACCTTCCTGAACGGGTTAATCCCTTGGCCTCGCATATTTTTTCCACAACTTCCTTCCCCTTATGCATCACTGTCATTTGACTGTAGCTCCATGGCACAGCTTTCTCACTTGTTATCGGCAACTGCATTACTGGCCTGATAACAATTGGTTCTACGCGGGCCCCCTTCACTACCAACACTGGTGTGCTTGATACTCCCAGCAACACTACCCCGACTGACTCTAGCTTCTTCGCGGCAACAGATGAACCTTTCCCCACTACCACAAATGGCTTGTCATCTACCTTTCCCAACTGTACCACTGCCCTTTCATTGGTCAACTTTTCGTTTGGGCTGGCGTGAATCATCATTACCGTTTGTGAGGGCTTTTTGGGTCTCCCTCCTTTGTGCACTAGTTTGATCATGTGGGCCTTATGGTGCACCGGTAACGGGTTTTAATTGATGTTGGGTGCCTCTGGTGCTTGAAACTCGATCCCATTTGTGTCAATAAGATCTTGTATGATAGTCTTCAACTTCCAACACTTCTCAGTATCATGCCCAGGAGCCCCCGAACAATAGTCGCAACTCACTGAGTGGTCCAGATTTCTAGGAAGGGGATTTGGCAATTTGGGTTCAACAGGACTTAATATGCCTATCTACCTCAACTTGTGAATAGAGTAGTATAGGTTTCTCCCAACGGAGTGAATGTTCTCGGCCTCTGCATCCTTTCGTTCCTGAAAGCCTGATTTCCGAGGAAGCTTGGCCCTGAAGGATTCCTGTAGGTCCTTGGTGGTGGATATGTGTGTTGGGAGCCGGTGCACGCCATTGCGGGCGAGCCGGAGGCTGGCTGTAAGTTTGGGCGTGATGGACGGAGAAATGAGGCTCTAGTGGTGGATAATAGGGTTGTGGAGGGTTGTATGGAGTGGGTGGATAATTTGGGTAATGGGTTCTGGGTTGGTAGCGAGGAGAAGGACCTCTTGATCTGGACCAAGTACCTGCTTCGACTATTGCGACCTCCTCTCTCTTTTTTTCCTGAGCACACCCCCCGTGCCGCTTTGGATAGCCTGAGTTGTGGCCTTGATTGCCGAATAACTCATTATCTTGTTGGACCTAAGTCCCTCTTCAACCATGCTGCCCATTTTTACTACTTCATTAAAATATTTACCAACTGACGTCACTAGGTGACCAAAGTAAGTTGGCTCCAAAGTTTGTAAGAAGTAGTCCACTATTTCACCTTCCCTCATTGGCGGATCGACTCTTGCTGCTTGTTCCCTCCAACGGAATCCGAATTCCATGAAGCTCTCTCCAGGATTTTTCTCAAGTATTAACAGTGTGAGACGGTCCGGGATGATCTCAAGGTTATACTGGAAGTGACCTGCAAATGCTTGTGCTAGATCGTCCCAGGTATACCACCTGCTAGGATCCTACCTCGTGTACCATTCGAGTGCGGACCCGCTCAAACTTTGACCAAAATAAGCTATCAGGAGCTCATCCTTTCCACCTACTCCTCTCATCTTACTACAAAAACCTCGTAGATGTGCCATAGGATCACCATGTCCCTCGTACAGATCAAACTTGGGCATCTTAAAACCTGTCGGCAATTGAACATCGGGGAAAGGACACAAATCTTTATAGGCCACACTAACTTGGCTGCCCAATCTATGCATACTCCTGAAAGATTGCTCCAGGCTTTTCATTTTACGAAGCACTTCATCCTGCTCCGTATTCTTAGCCAGCCTCTTAGTTTCTGCCGGGAGTTGGAGGTGAGGGGTGTAAGTGTATGGCTCGGGTGCTTTAAAGGTTGGTTCAGGGGGATAATACTGGTTATCGTGAGCTTGAAACAACGGCTCGCGGAGGATCTTTGCAGTGTGGCTGGTGGAGGTGCCCCGAAAACAGGGACGATTGGCGGAGGGGGGTTTTGTTTGGGTGGTGGAGCTTGGGGATTATAGGAAGTTTCCCCTTGATAGTATTGGGCAATGGGGAAGCTCGTTGATGGACCAGTGGGAGGGTGTTCCGGAGTCCGAGCCGGCAAGAGGGTAGGAGTAGGGGGAAGGGTTGGTGACGTTTGTCCCCTAGCCCAGGCTAGGTGCATCCCTGCTATCTCCTATCGCAACATGTCTACCTCTTCTTTCATTACTTGCATCTCTGTCTTTTCCTCCTCAACACTTTTTTCTGAACCAGACATACTTTTCAGAATGGACCCTTTAGATCTTGTGTGGTAATGGTACTCTGCCAGAACGTTCTAACGAGCTAACTGTTTCGAAACCGGATAAACAACAAACTTGTTAGCGTTAGAGTTTAACACATATTGCAACTTCACGTTGGGGGATGCAATGTTCCTGGCAGTTTAACCATTTCTAACATGTCTTTGCTTCGACCGCATGCGTCATTCCGGCTTACTTTGTTTGTGCCTCGTTTAAGCGTTCCTGAAACTTCCTTTATTTCTCTTTTTATTTCTTTCTTTTCCTTTCTTTTATTCACTTTGCCTTTTCCTCTTTTTCTTTTTAGTGGTGGTCGAATATTATGTGGATTGCCTACGTATCATGTCCCCACATGAATCAGACCGTGTGTAGTTCTGCCACATAACTGTGAAAGCAAATTTTGGGAATCTTCCATTTTCTTTACTGACATATTATAATACAAACTAAACATTTTTTGGAAAGAACAAACCTAAGGTAAAACCAGATAATAATAAAAAAAGTAGTAACATGTTTTGATGAAAAGAGAATATACAGACAGACAACAGACTCTAAAACAAAATACTGACTCGAACTATAAATACATTAAGGCTCCAAAAGTTGGTGCCCGCGAGGCATCGTTCGGCCTTGCCGCGGGCTTAGGTGCGAGATCCCTTTCAAGTTGCTCCAGCTCGTACATTGTCCGCTTGACAAAAATCATTACTGCTGACATGAAAGTAAAGCGGGTCATTTCTTCACACTCTCGACATCTCCTGGTGATAGCACGCGCAATAATCAGAATCTTGTTTCTGGTTTGATATTTCTCTAGGTGTAGGCGTTCTATCTGATCCCTTCTAACCTTCAAAGCCCGAGAATCATGCAGATGTTGTTTCTGTAACTGTTGTATTTCACCTTCCATTGAGGCCATCAGATTACAGCAATGTTTACTCTCGGTTTCAAAAGCCTTGGCTTGTTTAGCCGCCTTGCTCTCTAGGGTGGCCACCTTCCTTTTTAGACCGACAATGGTTTTTTCATAATCTTTCCTTGCCTGTTACGGGTACTGTGTGCGCTCTTTCGTTCTCTTTGCCCATTGTACCTGGAGTTGTGATATGGTACCCTTAGATTTCTTTACATCATCCCGGCACTCACTGATTTCTTTTTTTTAGTCCGTAAATCAATCTTTCATCCGACCGACTCCTTTGCTGATTGTCAGCATCTATCCTCATTTGTAGGATCTGAGCCTTGAGAGCCTCATTTTCTTGGGCTAACCTGTTCTTCTCTCCCTCATCGGCAGCAGCTTGCACCTTGTTCTCAAATTTCAGATCCTTGATCTGTTGTTTCAGTTTGCCTAGCTCGGCTCGGTATTTGCGCTCTTTGGCCAACCAGTCTCACGGTTCTTGTGACGCCTCAACGAACTCTTGAATGTGAGGTTTTTTGGTCGGCCTTTCGTGCTCAAGTTCTCTCGTGTACCAAGCAAGGTATCCTGGCGCCACTTCGCCATTGGCCCAATCCTGCACGCAAGTATCTGCTTTTAAATATTGGCATTCACTCCAGATCTGACGAACTCTTGCTTCAGGGAATTGTCCGTCAAGGCTAATCTCGATTACTTGAGCACTAAGATCTTCTTGCTGAGGCACTATTTGGCACCTTTCGAGTTGTCTCAACACCCGATATGGCGCGTAAGGCTGAATGCTTTTGAGCCCCATCAATAGAAAATGGGCCTTAGCTGTCGGCATATGGATGACCTCATCCACGGGCAACCATCCTAGTGTCCACTGTATTTGGCTGGCAATGAGGGTCCGAAAGAATAATGTCCATGTTGTAACTCCCTCGGGTAGACTGGCCCCCTGGATTCTTGTGTAGAACTCTTCTATGTAAGTTTTCTTTGAGGAACCATAACTCAAGAGCTGGGAACGGTGGCAGAGATGCTCAGTCATCCATATTTGTAGCAACAAGTTACACCCCTCGAAGAAACTTTCTCTAGCTTTGCAGGCCGTGAGAGCTCTGAAGATATCAGATACTATCATAGGCGCAAGAGTGCTTTTGTCTTGAATGAGCAAAGTACTAACAACCCCGACTGTTTTCAGATCAATGTTTCCGTCTTTCCTTGGGAATACAAAAACGCCCAAAAGGGTTACCATAAAAGCCACTCGTCTATGCTCGTCCCACTTTTGACGGTTACCCTTGCTGCATAACTTGTTGTCCAGGTTGTTGAATCCCCCGACATGACCGTATCTGTCGTATATGAAGCGCGGATTACAAAAACCTGCGGCCAAATCTGGGTTGTGGACCATCCTAGGTATTTTTAACGAATCTAAGAAACGATGCACAGTGACAGCTCTTGGAGCAACCAGGTATTTTTGCCTCAACGGAACTTCAGCATTTCCGATGTACCCGGCTATTTCCTCCAAAGTCGGGGTGAGTTCAAAATCGGAGAAGTGGAAGACATTGTGCGCCAGGTCCCAATAAGTGATCAAAGCTCTTATGATATCCCCCCGAGGCTGGATTTCCAATAAACCCGTAAGACCTTTCAGATATTTCTTGACATCATCTTGCCCTTCCCCACCTAAATCATCCCACCATAATCGCAACTTGAAAGGGATTTTGGTCATTATTGAAAAAGGTTCATTTTGGATCGTGCTCATCCTGCACATTTATTAGGGTGATTAAGAAATAAAATTTATTTGACCCAATCAAATTGGCTATTTTTTTAATTTTTCACAGATTAAAAGAAAGATCTGGCTCCTTACACGGCTTTTCAGCACTTTGGGGATGAAGATTTTAAAGCTGGGTGAGTCAACCGGTCCAAAATCCAAAAATGACTAAAAGTGGCCGTTTATGCAAAGTCAGCCTTCCGGCGTCCCTTTCGGGAACATTCGGCTATTCTTGCCAAAAATGGCATCACCCGACTTATTTATGTTGACAATCAAAATTTGACATTTTTTGTCTATTTTTGTAAAAGGGGAGGTTGGACCCGATGAGGGTTGCCTACGTATCTCACACCCTGTGAGAATCAAACCGGCGTAGTTCGGGCCGATAAAACAAACTTCTTTTGAAAACAAGACTCTTTTTCATTGGCAGATAAGACTATTTTTCATAATTAAAACCCCTTTTTTCTCTCTCTTTTTTTTTCTTTTCTTTCTTTTTCTTTTCATTTTCTCAAAAATTCGGAGTTTCTGCACTATTTGGACACTAGTTTTCAAAGCAGGCGCTTTAACTCTTTTTAACCCTCGTACCTCTATCTCTCTTTCCTCAAAATATTCAAAAGCCAGTCAGCATGCAAGTCCGAAGCAAATAAATGCACAAGTAGAAGCAAGTAAGATGCATCAAGACGGTCTTTTGTCATTTTGGTACACTTGTCCTAGACAGACTCAACCCCTGTATTGAGCCTCCAAAGTCAAATGCACGTGATGCAAACAAACATTCCTACTAGGGATCCGGTATGAAGCTGAGTTATTCTAGGTTCATAACCTGGGTATTTGTTCTAGACTGTGTACCCGAGCGGACAACTCGAGTCGAGGAGGGGGATACGTACCGGGGACCCGCAGGATCGTCCGACTTTGTAACTTGTCCGGCCTCTTTCTTATTTGAGGTATTGACACTAACATAATAGGGAGTCTCTACCAGCAAGCTCCTCCCCGGAGGTAAGAAGAGAAGGGTTTCGGCACAGTTTATATACAGTTCACATAATATCAAATAGGTAAAAGTAGCATTTAGCACCTTAGGCCCAAACATGTAAAAATCAGATAATAATCAAAGCCACATATAACAATTCATCTAAGCTAGAATTCTAAACCCTGAACCAGAGATTCTGGGTTGCCTCCCCAGCAGAGTCGCCAGAGCTGTCACACCTCCTTTTTCCGCCCCTGCGAAGGGTTGAAGGAGTTTTTTCCAATTAAAGGACAATCGAACAGGGTTTGTTATTTATTTCAGAGTCGCCACTTGGGAGATTTAGGGTGTCCCAAGTCACCGGTTTTAATCCCGAATCGAGAAAAAGAATGACTCTAAATTACAGTCTGCGCACCAGATATCCGGATAAGGAATTTTGTTAACCCGGGAGAAGGTGTTAGGCATTCCCGAGTTCCGTGGTTCTAGCACGATCACTCAACTGTTATATCCAGCTTATTTATCTGATTTTAACAATTATGTACTTAGTGAAAATTATGATTCTTTTACCGCTTCTATTATTATTGTTATTATTTTTACAAAAGAATTGCAACATCGTGAAAACGTATCTCGAACCTCATCACAATAAATGTACCCGAGGCTATCGACACGTCTCGACTCCGTTGAGATTTGGACTTGGGTTACATAAATGCACACCCCTATTCAAGGAAATAATCTTATTAAAGACGCGCCCTAGCGACTAACGTAGTGTTATTTTAGGTGATGCCATGAAATTTTGCTAAACGGCTCGTCCCGGAATCTAAGCAACTTCACAAACACGTATAGAGAGCCCCGCAGCTTATGCATTTTTGTTTGGCTCATCTCATCTCATTTGTTATTTTTGTTTTAAAGAATTGCAATGTCATGGAAATGCATTTCGAACCACGTCACAATAAATGTACCCATGATTGGTCGACGCATTTCGACTTCGTTGGGATTTGGATTTGGGTTACATAAATGCACACTCGTATTTAAGAAGGTAAGATTAATTAAGGCGCGTCCTAAAGAGACTAACGTATTGTTATTTTAGGAAGAGGCCGTGAAAATTCACTAAACGGCCAACTCCGAAGTCTAACCAATTATTGTATATTATTTAGGGCCCTGCAATCTTTGCGTTTTATTCGGCGAGTCTCATCTTGTTTATTTTTAAAAGGACCATCCTAAAGTGGCTACATTCTTCTATTTTTGTCCGTCTCTAAAAATGATAGAATCCTAATCAATTACTGGCTTAAAACTAAACCTAAGGAAAACCGCATTCGAATCTATTTCAAAAGAATGAAACCGAAACTACGCACTGTATGCCAAATAATGAACCAATGGTACGATATCGAACATGAATTAGGAAATGACCCAACTTCAACTTCTTTATCCTACAGAAGCTCCTATACCCATAGTTACAAATATCTTGAAAACTAATTCGAGTTTCAAATCCCTTACTATTACTCAATTTGTTAAAGTGACGATTTACGAGCTTGAATTGAATATTAACATGGCTACAATGAGAATTGAAAAGTCAAGATCTAGTGACACTAGCCTAAAATGAACTGCCTATAATTATCCTTACTAATTGTATCTACTTAACAATAATTCCTGCCTTTCAAACCACAACTTTACTCTAAACTCTCTGAATTCGAGAACTCGAACTTTTATACTAATTCCGGTATCTAAAATTTGCCATGTTGAGAAAAAGTATCATCTTACTTCGATAACTTACATTCTTCCTATTCACATATTGAAAGTGTTTTTGATAATACTGGAAATCAACTTAACCAACGACCATCAATTCAAATCAGTCTCAACTAATACTCAACGGCCAAAATATTTATACATTTATACTTAACAGTTCCTCATTTCATCACAGTCCAACACATATTACAGGTTCACTTGGTCCAAATTACACAAATTATAGCAGATCCTAATTATTCAAATCTCTATATTACCATTACCTATCTAACAGCACTTAAACATTCAAAATGATTAGGAAATAAAACGGCATAGAAACCAATGCCATAACAGTAGTGCTTGCACTTCATTCTTTCTTCCAAATAGGCTTTAATCACCTTGACATTTATACATCATTCAATGTTGAGATCAATACCTGATATTTGGAAAACAAAGAAGTAGAGGAAAATCAGTCAAAGCAACAGCAGTGTAAGCAGCAACATAGCAAATTCAACAACACAGCAACAACCAGTAATAGACACCCCGTGGCAGATTTAAAGAAAACCAAGAAGAAAACCAAGCAGTAACCCAATGGAACAGTACTCAACCAATAGAAAACTAGGAAAATACCAAGTTGAAATCCAACAGTACCAAAAGAACACAGACAGATGCAAGAAACAGATAGTTTTCTGATTTGTCAAACACTCAAAGAAAAAGACAAGCTCAAGCTCTTTGATGTAAAGCTTAGCCTTATGAGGATCAACCAGCCTCAACACTCTTGTTTTTCTCTAGCTTATAAGGATCAAAAAACCACACCACTTTTGTTCTAAATGAGCCTATTTATAGGCAAAAATAGGCAAGCACCAGGCTGCCTTGATACCTTTCGACCTTCTCTCTGCCCATACCCCTTAAACATACTAAAACTAATCAGAAAAATGCCCATGATATTCCTAACAGCCCCCCCATACCGCATGCTGTTTTCTTTTTAATCAAAGTTATGGGTATTTTAACCTATTTTAATCAACCTCCCCATGCCATTAAGTCTTGTTCCCCACTATTCTTAAACAATATATCAGTTTAATGGTATTTTAATACCCTATTGACAGCCATTCAAATTAAGCCATTTTCATACTTCTTTAAATCCAAAAATACCCTCTTAAAAGTCTCTGAAATTGCTGCCTTACCCCCTGTTTCAATCTGTATTAATCCCTTCATCTATAACCAATTCAACCTTAGCCAACTAACAATTGGACCCTAACTATCCAACAAACTACAACCTATAACCAGTTCGCAACTGAATTCAGACAAATGGCTTAATCAGAATTAAACAAGATGGATCAAATTATTACCATTCAAGACTGTAAAATTAATCGACGATATATATCGAATCGACTACGCGAATTACAATACATACAATCGATAGCAAATAATTAAACTCGAACAAGTACAGAGGTGATTTCATATTGATAGACACAGGGATCCATTGACAAAACTTGAAAGATTACTAAAACCACCTTAAACAAACAACAACAAAAAACAGATATAAACAAACAAATAGGAAAGGAAAAATTACCTCAGAAGCTTAAGAACAAAAAATGACCCATGCTCGAACTGGACTCAACCTCTTTGAGGTCGAACGGACTTTAATTGAAGTATCCTCAACTGAGAACACCTCAATTAAGGTCTATTAGACCCCAACTAGTCCTTTAAACTGGACAGACCCCCATGGTTTTGAGTTATAGGGTTCACACGGTACGATTTGGGGCTCGAAGGTCTATACCTAGATTCGAACCAAACCAAGCTTGGTTTGGTTATGAGTGAGGCCAGGGGAGTGACTGGTATGAATTTGGGGTCGGTTGGTGTAGATCAGGTTTTGGCTCGAACCTTCAAATGAAGATTCGAGACGTTCGGGGAAGATTCGAGGTAAGCTGAGCATGGATTTGGAGAGAGGGGATCATGGTGGTTCAGGAGTGTTAGTTTCATGGCCAGCGGCGCCGTTGCCGCCGGCTTTCAGGCGAAGGGGTGGGGTGGCGGCTAGGGTTTTTTCATAGAAACTTGTCTCTGAGTGTGAGAGAGACGAAGGAGTGAGAGAGCGGGGGTTTGGTTTGGGGGGCGTGGGGTGAGAGATTGTGGCTTTTATACGGGGGAGGGAATTGATCCTGGGCTGTTCGATCTGATGAGATCAATGGCCCGGATCAATAAACTTAAAGGGAACAGTATCGTTTGGTTTTAGTTGGGGGTCGGTTCGAACCGGGCAACGGGTCGGGTACAGGGACGGGTATGAAAGATGTGATCTTGGCCGTTGATCCATTTGAGATCAACGGCGCCGCTCAATTGTGCCAGAAACGGTGCCGTTCGGGCACCTCTGAGGAGACGGACCAGTTTAATACATTGGGTCAGCTCGTTTGGGCCTATTTTCATTTTACTTTTTTTGCCCCAACCGAGTGTTCTTTATTATTTTCAACTCTTTTTCTTTTTCTACTTTTAATTAACAATCAATAAAATTCTAAAAATAATTTGTAAAACCAAAATTAGCCTACAAAAATGTTAATTAAACCTTAACAACAATTAACACACAAGGTCAAACATTTAAAACAAAAATTATACAACGGCACACATAAATGACAAAATGCAACAAAATACATATTTTTTGTGATTTTCCTTCTTTTAAAATAAAACATGGTTTAATTAATTCCAAAATTTACAATTAAATCTTGAGTGTGCATGCAACATGTATTTTTTGTAATTTTTAATTAATCACAGCAAGGGTAAACATTTTCGGACAAAATAATTACCAAAATGTCACGCAAATTCTCAAAATTGTACACAGATGAAATTTCTTTTATTTTTGATTTCTTTTGGGGTAGTTTTCGTGAAGCAAAAATCATGTGCTCACACATGGTATCTAATGCATTATATGCTTTGCATGTATTGATCCTACACACGAATTATAATGCACATAAAAAAATATGAACCTAAAGCATGGTTCCTACCCTTGATATTTATAGCATGTATAACTACCCCTCACCCCTTTTCACTATCCATCCCCAGTATCTGTTTACAACAAATTATTACAGACCAATATTGCATGAAGTACATAAGTAGATAAGAAAAATAAGAAGTTACTCTATAAGGAGCCTGAAAGTAGGCTCGGATTTCCAAAGTTTCCAATGCCAGATTGCCTCACAGCCTTTCATATAATCTGGGTGTGTCAAAGTTCCCTAAGGACCTCAAGGGATCCCGGGCAGTTCTCACACCCAGATTTCATAATCATAGTTGAGTAAGTGCTGTGTGGAAGGGCCAACTCTAATGTATCAGAGTTTAGAGGGATCTCATAGGGATCCCTAAGCAGTCATGCATTAGAGGGGCAGAACTTAAATGTCTAAGAGTAGAATGAGAGTGCTTGACATAGTTTTGAAAGGGTTTTAGTAAGAAAACAATGTTAAAAGATACTTGTTTGAAATAGTTTTGTAAAAACAATATAGGGAGTTATTCAATAAGACAATTTTGAAAAGGGTCAAGCGACCAACAAACAACAAACCAAACACAGAACCAGAAGAGGTTCATCAGCACTCCAAGACATAGAATCAAACAGGTACAAACATTCACTCAAAGGTAATAGGGGGATTTGGGGCAAGTATAGAGCACATAGTAGGCAAAGATGCACATAGTTACCAAATCAGAGAAGTCCTAAAAGGGTTCAAGGGATTAAGGTACATCATGAACTTCAGAATTAATACAAAATCAGATAAACTTAGGATAGCAAACTACTTTGCACAGGAAGATTCATGCCAGAAATCAGAGAAACATAAGTAAGGAAGAGTCACATTGGGGTATACTAGAAAGGGGTTCATGAGCAAGCTAATCCTAAAGGGTTGGACATATTCAGAAGCATGCAGAAAGAAGACAGTGAAGTAGACGTGTTAGTTGTAGGTTGAACTTCTACTACTTCAGTTTGTCATGTTTCTAAGGGGTTGGACATATTCAGAAGCATGCAGTAAAGAAGACAGTGAAGTAGACATATTAGTTGCAGGTTGAATAACAAAACCATAGATAGAAACATATTAGAAACATGAAAAACTGAAGTAGTAGAAGAAGCGTATTGTTTTTAAAACTTGAATCGAAATCAGCACATACCAGTGAAGAAGACAGCAAGCACAAAGTGAAGGAGAACACAATAGTTAGCCTTGGCTTGCAGCCGGCTAACTTAGAACAGTAGTAAGTAACACAGAAAGAGAGCAGAAAGTTTTGAGTGTGAGACAGAGCTTTGAACCAATGTATTCGTGTGTTTTGTGTGTTAATGAGAGAGCATATATATAGTTTGAAACTAGGTAGAATAATAAGGTAAGAATCAAAGTCGTGCAGTAATTATAGAACTAGGTATCAATTAGTACAAAATTAGTATAAGTACTCCCTTAATTAAGGGAGTTAACTTCAAACGGTGGAGACAAATAACAAATAAGGGAAGAATCAATGTGAGGCTGAACATGACACATAAGGAAATAAGCATAGTACAGAGCACGTAATAGAGGCTAGGTTCGACAAATTCTAATTAAGAAAAATGTCTAAAAATCAATTTGACAGCATAATCAACCATAAAATAAGGCAAGAAAATATTTAGAGATTGAAATTAGTAGGGAACAGAGTATACCAATCATAGGGAATCAGGGATTCCATTAGAAGGTAACACTGACCAAAGGAAAGTATCACAAATGAATGAAGCAAACATAACACAAACAAGAATAGGGTAAAAGAATCACATAAATCCAGGATTCAAAGTAAAGGATGGTACTGATGAGAGGAAATAACCATAAATTTTTTGGGAATAAACACATAATAGGCAGGAATAGTCGACGTCAAAAACCTAACAAGCAAACATAGGGTAAGGATCACAGAATCACGGAATGTTCATGAGAAATATACAGATTAGTTGAACATATTATCAAAAACAAACTCAGAAACTCAGGATTAGAACTAGGAAATTAGAGTTTTCAACATAGTGAAACAGATAAAAGCAAAAACTTAAATAAACCGTTTAAACATAGTAGAAATCATAGAATAATACTGAAAATCAAAGGAGAAGTCATTTTGAAAAGGGGTTAAGAAACCCTAGTTTTGAAGACGAAGAGGCATTTTTGAAAAATCGGAAAGATTAACAAGAAAACAGTAAAGATAATTCAAAATATACTCAGATCTATTACAGATCTAAGAAATCAAGAGCTAGTAGTTAGGTTTTCATAGAGACAACCCAGAGAGAAAGAGAACCGGCCTAGAAACCATAGGTTCTAGCCGGAGATGGTAGAATCTTACTCGGACGGCCATGGACGGCCTGAGAATGGCATAGAAACCATGGGAGGTGAGTGAACCGCCTTCTGGTTCCTTTGAGGACCTCAGGGCAGAAACAAACGGCATAGAAAGATAGCCATGGGGCTGGGGATGGTGGTGAGACCACCATGGTTACCGCCGAACCAACGGCCGTTGAGAGGAGCCATGGTTTAGCAGAGAGAGTCTTGAGAGAGATGAGAGATGTAATGGCGGAGAGTGATGAGAGAATGAAGTTTGGGGGGAGGGGTAGACTATTAGGTTAATTATGGTAAGAGTGAATCTGGGTCGTTGATCAAAATTGATCGACGGCCAAGATTAAATCAAGTTTGGGCCGAGTAGACTTAGGGATTGGGTCGGGTAATTTTGATGGATTGGGCTTGGGGTTTGGGCTGTTTTAATTGGGTTGGGATCTGATTCAATTAGGCTAGAATTGAATTAGAATTGACTATTTGTTAAATACCCAATTAAATTAAATAAAACAATTTATAAAAATAGCTAATAATTGTACAAAAATGAATTTTATGTATGGAAATAGTTAAAAATGATTACTTAGTATTTTAAAATACAAATGATTAATTTTCGGTCAAAAATAGTATAAAATCTTGTGCTTGGGCTATAATTGCAAAGTTATTGCAATTGTAGCCAAACGATGCCAATTTGGCTAATTATGGAATAATTTGGTTTAAATAGGGCCATAAATAATAAATTAAATCAAGAAATGCTTTTGAAATCACTTATGATGCAATTTTGTAATTAATTTTTAGAAATAAAATGCTGGATAAATTAATAAAAATATAGGAAAATTTGACAAAATACCAATTGCTATTAATGCATGACTTTGAAGGTATATATGCAATTTTAAAATATTTTGGAAAAAAATTGGATATCAACAGTAGTAACTGAGACCGCCTAAGCCAAACCAGTGCACACTAATAGAATTTGAGCTAGCCTCCTGAAAGCCTGGAATCACAATAGGCATAGCTGGTGCTTGAGTTGGTGCTGCTGGAGCGTCCACAACTGGGACCTGATCCTGAACTGGGGCGGTGGGTGGATCTGCAGGTGCTGCCCTAGTTGTTGTGCGGGCTACACTCATGCCCCTACCACGGCCTCGACCACGTCCTCAGCCTCTAGTGGCCCCAACTGGTGGTACTGGTGGTCGTCCATCCTGACCGGTCGCACGTGTCCTCACCATCTATGAGAGAATAGAAAAATAGAAGTTTAGTACTAGAATCAATTTATTCGCACGACAAGAATTCAAGATTGAGAAGTTTTTCTAAAAGGTTCTGTAGCCTCCCGAGGATAAATACAGACATCACCGTACCGATCCGCGAGACTCTACTAAACCGGCTTATGACCCACAAGACCTATGTAACGTAGGCTCTCATACCAACTTGTCACGACCCCAAATACCCCGATCGTGATGGCGCCTATCACAATACTAGGCAAACCAACCCAACAAGTAACCACAATAAGTTCTTTTTATAAAACCATTTTCTAAAACTGATTAAGTCTCAAACTTTCATAAGAAATATATAAACACTGAAATATGCCAAAAATAGTACAAAATATACCAACACAGCGCAGCAATCCGGTATCACCAGTCAAGAGTCTTTAAATACAACCCAATCTGACTGACTAATACATAATAAGTCTAAAATGCAGAAAACTAAGATAGGAAGGAGGAAAGCAGGGCTGTGGACACCGTGTAGCTACCTTGCAGTCTTCGGTAAGCTCTGAAAATGCTGGGGACCCTCACTCTGCCACTCGGGCACCTGTATCTGCACACAAGGTGCAGGGAGTAACGTGAGTATGCCAACTTAGTAAGTAACTAGAGTAAATAAGGTCTGAGTGCAGTGACGAGCAGTTAAGAAACTCATATATAAGAGTATACAACAGAATATCAAGTCAAACTCAACAGTTTAAAAGCCAGTTACTTCGTAAAACATCAATTTCAATTGAAATACTTTGAAATCATTTACTTAGCAGTTTTCAACAGAGGCTTATTATAAAAGAAGAGTGAAATCAACAAAAAATATTGCAAAATGGGCCCCTTGGGCAATGTATCACTCATAAATATAGCCTCTCGGGCAAGCCTCTCAGTCACTCGTGACTCTGCTCTCATCACACAATACTCACACTCAGCACTCCTGCTCAATAATATCTCATAATAGTAATAATCATAATAATCGATGTGGCGTGCAGCCCGATCCATAGTTTATAGTCGACTATGCTCACTGGGGGTGTATAGACTCTGGAGGGGCTCCTACAACCCAAGCGTCATATCACTGCGGCGCGCAGCCTGATCCAACATATATATCACTGCGGCATGCAGCCCGATCCATATAAGTATCACTGTGGCGTGCAACCCGATCCATAATATATACATATAATATATTGCTGCGTGCAGCCCGATCCATAATATATATATATATATATATATATATATATATATATATATATATATATATATAATCCTCACCATTAGGTCCTCAACCTCCCTCAGTCATTAACCTCATAGCCACTCGGGCATAACAGTGGAAATCAAGGAAACTCAGCCCAAACAGTTTTCACATTTTAAGAAGTACAGTGATAAAAACCAGGTTTAACAATAAACAGGTAGAACATGATTGAGAATATGCTTTCAAACAAATAAAGTGAGGAAAATAGTAAAAATGCCCCTAAGGGTCTCAACAGGTCGGCACAAGGTCCCAAACATTGCATACATCCCATAATATAGTATCAATCTCTAAAATACGTGATATCATAAGATTCCAAATCAAATACGCGGCTTAATAGTCGCTACGGTACGGACTAAGTCACAATCCCTACATGTGCACGCCCACACGCCCGTCACCTAGCATGTGTGTCACCTCATTTATCAAAACAATACGAAATATCGGGGTGTTATACCCTTAGTTCCAGATTTACAATGGTTACTTACCTCAAATTGGATAAAATACTACTCTGCGGTGCCTTTTCCTCTCGCATCGGCCTCAACTCGTGCCGAATACCCAAAATCAGAATCATAATATTAGAATATGCTAAGGGAACGAAGCCCATGCGAAAATAATCAAATTATACGAAAAATAACGAAATTGATCCAACCCGACCCCCGGGCACACATTTTGAAATTCGATAAAAGTCACATCAATGGAATCTTTATCCTCTCACAAGTCTATTCATACCAAAAGCATCGAAATCGGGCCTCAAATGGCCCCTCAAATCACTAGATTAAGATCTCGAATTTCCAAGCCCTAACTCCCCAATTTTAGGCTTCAAATCCCCCAAATTTTATGTTTAATTAGGTAGAAATAACAATAGGATTGAGTATTAAGTCCATAATTCTTACCTCCAAGAAGTTCTCTTTGATTCTCTCTTCAATCTCCCTCAAGAAGCTCCAAAACCGAGTTAAAAATGGTGAACTTAGGCCAAAAATCGCGAAAATGGCCTTTTAAACATTCTGCCTAGCGATTTGAAATCCTTCTTCGCGAACGCGGTCAAAGCCTCGCGTTTGCGAAGCACAAAAATACCAATGACCAAAAATCCTCTTATGCGAACGCGATGCCTCAGCAACTCAAACCTTCGCGAATGTGACATCACCATCGCGAACGCGTTGAACACAGACCCAACCATTTGCGAACGCGGGACCTTCATCGTGAATGCAAAGGCCGACACTCTTGTCTCACATCCTAATCCTTCGCGAACGTGAAACACAACTGTCTGCAACACTAACAACAGATTTTTCTACAACCTTTTCAATTTGAAATGATCCGCTCAACCACCCGAAACTCACCTGAGGCCCTCGGGACCTCAACCAAACATGACAATATATTTCATAACCTCATTCAAACTTGTTACAACCTTCGGAACGCTCAAAATGACATCAAAACACCAAATTTACATCGGATTCAAGCCTAAGAATTCCAAAAACTTCCAAATTCCACTTTAGATCAAAAAGTCTATCAAACCTCGTCCGAATGACCTGAAATTTTGCACACACATCACAAATGACACAACTGACCTACTCCAACTTCCGGAATTCCATTCCGACCCCTATATCAAAATCTCACCTATCAAACGGAAAATGCCAAAATTCCAATTTCGCCAATTCAAGCCTAAATCTACTCCGGACCTCCAAAACACATTCTGATCACGCTCCTAAGTTCTAAATCACCTCCCGAAGCTATTCGAACCATCGGAATTCACATCCGAGCCCTTTTTCACATAAGTCAATATCCAGTTAACTTTTCCAACTTAAGCTTACTCAAAAGAGACTAAGTGTCTCAAAACTTACCCAAAACCTCTTTGAATCCAAGCCAACCAACCCGGATAACACATAATACAGCTGAACAAGACAATAAGAAGCAGAAATGGGGGAAACAGAGTGATAACTCATAAAACAACCGATCGGATCGTTACAATATTCTGATCGATCACTTCGATTTGTGACTCTAGCTAAGTAAACTTTTGAATTCTTTTTGTAGTGCAATCAGGAACTTCAAATGTGTAAGTAGTGGCCAAACCATTGTCACTATCAAGAGATTATCCTTCTCTCTCAAATATATATACTTCACTTATTATCTACTTCACTTATTATCTTTATACATTAATGTTTATTATATATATAAATCCCTAGCGAGAAAAGAAATTGTATTTTTTTTTTTTTGGAAAATCCTTTTTGCTATCAATAATTGATGAATCGGAGTAAGAGAAAAAGAGTTATTACATACGAAATACCTATATACCACTATATAATTTTATGCAAACACTTAGGTGTGTAAGTGTCATCCAATCAATATGTATGTTTCACTAAAATGACAAAACTATCTAACATGTACAAAAATTCTCCATGAATACTTTTCCAATAATTCAAATTCACAATAACTTATCTTAGAAATACTTAATTTAGGTACTTGAAAACTAAAGCAAAATTTAAGTTAAACTTCATCTTCAAAACCGTTCGTGGGACCCAAGGCGAGTAGAGAGAAAGAAAGAGATTCATGAATAGAATAAAAATAATAAATTGTCAATCAACAATTAAGGAAGCAGCTCAGTACATTTTTAATGAAGCTATATTTTTGAGGAGTCCGGAACCAATTGTTGTTTTTTTGGACTCAAAGTACATTAATAAGTATAAAAACAAAAGTTACATTTCTATATATAACGTCCAAATACAAGACGTTATACTTTAACGGTAACTTTTGCCGTTAAGATATAACGTCTTGTATTTGGACGCTATATATTCTGACAATTTGACTGACATATATAGCGTTCTTAATTTATACGCTATACATATAGAGTACAAAACAAAAACGCTATACCTGACTGCAATTTTTAGTAAGGAAGTAAGTGTAAAAGTTGTGGTTTTTAGTAAGGAAGTAAGTGTAAAAGTTGTGGTAAAAAAACTGTTCTCTAGATTCTTTCTGATGCAGTTTTTATTTTATATTTTGGGATGGGAGTTGGGGAGATCTTTTAAGTGAAATTATTATTGCACGAAGATGAAGAGGTAACAGAAAAAGTTTTAGGGTGTCAGTTTGAAAAGAAGATTTGCACCCAACTCAAGTAATAGCTGCTTGTTAGATAAATTATGGTCCTACTTTTAGACCTTACTCATTTTACGTATGATCCATGGGATGGTTTTGGATTTCTTTTCCTGGATGCATCTCTTCGGTTTCTGGCATAGGAGTTTTTTTGAAATAGGGGTAGAAAGAAAAAAAGAGGAACTCCTACTATGTTCTTATCGCGAGGACCGCTGGTTGGTTGCCTGTTTTGCTGGTATATGCAGTCTAACAGCTCAATGGTTCATCTTACATCCAGCTTTACCAGTAAAATATGGAACAAAGGACTAAGAGGAAATTAGTCCCAAGAGGGCTATTTAAATTCCATTACACGACAGACTGCTAGTTTTATTTGATTGTCCCACTTCCAAGTGATGATTTTTCTTTAGTTTCGTTTTATTGTCTCTTCCCAGATATTTGTATGACCTTAAAAATCATTCCTATTTACTCACTACTAATATTTCTGTCGTCAATGTTTGTCTTCTGCAAGTTATTAAAACAGTCTTCCATTCAGGTTTACCAATTGCTGACGCACCCAAGAAAATGAGTGGTGTACATAAGAGGTGCTGGAAGTACATTGCAAATTTCAAGAAAGCCGAAGGAAGTCTTGATCAAATAAAGAAAGCTGAAGAAATAGCGTCTTCCAGTCAGGTATAGCGTTTTTTGTTTTGTACGCTATGTATAGCGTATAAATTAAGAACGTTATATATGTCAGTCAAATCGTCAGGTTATATAGCATCTTGTATTTGGACGTTATATATAGAAAGGTAACTTTTTTTTTTACACTTATTAATGTATTTTGAGTCCAATAACAATTGGGTTCTGGACTCTATTTTTGAGCACGTAAGGTCAAAAAGCACAGCAAAAAAGCTAGTATATTGTTTATGCCCTATTGGCTTTATCATATGTAGACGTTCTAACGAGACAACGTTATACAATTTAACTAATACTCCTTAGTTGATTATGTGAATACATCCTTAACAGGAATATACAAAGATGGAAGGTTAGCTATATTTATTATAATCGATGATGACGAGCTAGATGATGAAAGCACTCATTTTTTTAACTTGATCTACTACCCCAACTAGAATATCAAATTAGAAGTTGGATAGTCTTAGTATATCCGGATTGATTAATTTAGCCTTTTATTACTACTTAGAGATAAGGGCAAAGGTTGGTCAGATTTATAGTTTTTAAATACGCCATCCTCGGCAACATACAATCATCAAATTAAATTATTACAATCAGTCCCTGGTCGGTGGCTCAGCAACAACGACGCCCAGTATAATCCTACCTAGTGAGGTCTGGAGAGAGTAGTGTGTACGCAGACTTTACCCTTACCTTGGGATAGAGAGACTGTTTCCAAATAGACCTACGACATCCTTCCCTCCAAGAACTTCTCTCCTTGCTGAAACTCGAACTCACAACCTCTTGGTTGGAAATGGAGGTTGCTTACCATCAAAGCAACCCCTCTAAGAATCGAACCTGGATCATTTGACCCAGCATTTTACGATTTACATTTTAATATAAAGTTTTTTTGAAGTTTCGGAGTTTAGGTTATGTCCCTTTCATCATAATAGCCATTTCTTCCTTTATGTGTCATGAAAACTGATGAAGATGGTGACAATTCATCGCCATTAATTGGGTGATATATCTCAAAATGAAATAATGGAAAAATAGGCAAATAAGCAGCATTCGTACTTTCACGGATTTTTGTTTTTCGTCCTTCAACTTCACGAATTTCATCCATGTTCAAATTGCGCTCTTTTCACCGCCTTGAACTTTTTTCTCTAGTTCTACATTTTTTATATCACCAGCTTTTCTATTATTGATTTTAAGTTTTATGCATTGAGGATGTTATAATTAAGTTATTTATAAATTGATTACAACTATTTTTTTTATAAGCATTGATTGATAACCTAATAAAATAATAATTAATATTGTAATATGTTATACAATAAACTATATTGATAGAGTAAAAGTATTACTATTGTTGTATATAACTTAAATCATCTATATTAGGTAGGATGATTAGACGTTCACCACATTTTAAACACACACATATATATATATATATGTGTGTGTGTGTGCGCGCGCTAATTATACAAATTTGTCAAGTGTTGCTCTCACAAATTTTACAATTTCAGTTTCATAGGTTCAATATTTCGAATAGAAACTGTAAAAAATTGGGTCATGATACTAATATGAATTCATTTGATTATTCGACTTGATAAGGCTGTATGACTATATGTTGTCTAGGGTATTTTCCTTAATTATATGCAAAATGTGGGGTACATCGTACCATCTTCCAGACAAACTCAATCATTTTCGTCTAAAATAAATGAACAAAAATCTGACTTTACTGCCTTTCTCATTTAGGAAACAAGGGTTCCATTGCTAGTAAATTTAGCTACAGGTCAAAAGAATGAAGACAAAAATAAGCGAATAAAATAAGAATCTGCATTGGTAAATAACAACAGCAAAAATATTACTATTTGTGGATGGTATAGATTTGCAGCTTATAGTCAGAACTCATAAATATCCAAAAGAAATCTAGTGAAAATCTGTCCTTGAGTTAATTTTGGACCAATATATAACGAGATCAAATTTCCAAAGAGTTGGAATCTCCCAAAAAATTTCCACCCTTTTTTTACCCTATGGTTCCCATCAAGAACCCTGGTGAATATATATATATATATTTATTATATATACTACTAGTAATAATTTGTATATATCTAGAGTATTAAGAACCTTAACGCATTAAGTACTTTTTACAAATTGAGCCTATAAAAATGTCAAGAAGGTCTCATGAGAGAGTAATGGTAGCCATTTTTGTGAGACCAGTTTTGATGTCTTAATATCTGCTGAGGGAATCCTGATGATGCTGCAGCAGTTGCAAGTTGCTGAGGATGAGGGAGATTATTGGATTGCCATTGTTGACTATCACTTGATGAAAACGAAACCTCTCTTCTATTTGTAGCTCCAATTCGGCCCCCATTGCTGCTGCTTGGAAATTGAATCTAATAATTTGAACAAGCTTTAGAAGTATGACAAAATAAATATTCATAGAGGAATTACACTAATGTATTATAATTTTATACTATTTGTGTAACTTAACTTGTTATAGCAGGCAGTTTGATTATTTCTAGGTAACTCGTTCCATTTAATTATGGACGGTGAATATTATTTATCTTTTAAAATGATCTGATTTGTGTAGATATTTTTTTACTCTATTAGTTAGTATATAAAAATTAAAGTCTAGTGAAAATAGAATTCAACTTATATGCTCTTAATAGTGTAAAAAATTATTATTTATTATCAGTGTAATTTAACTTGTTGAATTAAATTGTTTGCTTTATTTTCCGATTACTAATTTTCTTCTTATAAGTATTGCCCTTTAATTATTTTTTAAGTGATCTAACAATGAAATAATTAGTAATAGAAGTTAAAATCAAGTTAAAATGGATACTGACATGATAATTTGACGAGTTGAAATGTGGTGGAAACGTCATTTGAATCATTTGGGATTCACCAGCTCTCATATATTGGTCAAACCTTTGCATTTCATTGTTGTTTGGCTTGAAGGAGCTAGGAGAATGTAGGTGCGTTTTACTCAAGAGCTGCAAGGTTTCCGACTCCTTGTACCCATCTCTTCTTCGGGCATCAACATCAATTGGACTAGTTTGATGCTGAAATTGAAACATGTTTAATGTTGAGTGAAAAAATACTACTACTAATAGTTGTTAAAAATGTAATGCTCAAGGTGTCCCCACTGTAATTGTTCAATGTTGAGAGTGCAACGTATGATTTTGTCCCTAATAACAATCTCTTATATGGAAGACATGACATGTTTGAAACCACAGAATTCAAAACTTATTTATGGTATATTATATTCGTCTATGTTCTTGTAACACTTAGTGATGGTATTGATATACTGTCTATTTTCATCTTCTTCAACCAAGGGTCTATCGAAAACAGCTTTCAATAGCAAACCAAAAAACAAAAACTGTCCCATTCTAGCTTGAAAAACAAAAAAAAATAGACAATGGGAAGTCAATAGCAAGCTAAGCAAGGAATGGTAGTGAGTAGTGACAACAAAAGGATTATTCCTTGAAAATGGATTCAATTCAGGAGAATAAGATTAAGATAAGATTTTTCTTCTTTACTTTTTGCCCAATAACTGTCCCATTCTAGCTTCCCATCTACCACACTTGTGCAAAGTCACCCCTCTATACTTGGAACTTCCCCTCGGAAGACCTGTACTTTGTCTCCGTAATACATGCACAAATTCTTCCTTAGTCAGATTCTTCATCTGCTTCATATAGCAAACCAAAAAGAATATTTACAACATAAAATAAAATAAAATAAACCTTTTGCGTTTAATTTCATATGTTTCGTGTTGAGAATAACAGTGTAACACAGAATATAGGCAAATTGTGCATATAAACCGTTTGGTTCAACTGCAGCATTTATTTTTTACGAAACATAGATATATGGAATAAAAATCACTTACAATCTTATAATTTCAAATGAGTAATGGATTCAGTGATAAAAATATCAAAAAATGAAGTGTAAAAAAAAAAAAGTAAACTCACTGTTGAGGATAAGGGAGTCACTATTTAGGATTTGGAGAGAGTGAAATTAAAGTAGAAAAGCACATTCTTTCACAGTCTGTCACTTTGATCTGATGATGAACCTACCTGTTTTAAGTCATCCTCATAATCCTCCAGGTTAAAGTTTATGTCCGCCTCCACTCCCCGGAACTTAATTGCTGCCCTATCATATGCACTGAAACCACATTTTTTCTATTTAATCTTCTTTTTCAACTTCATCTCCCATTTTACAAGTAAATAAATTTTAAAGTTCAAGAATCAAAGAGCTCACCGAGCTGCTGCATGTGCTGTATCAAATCCACCTACAAAAATTGATCCTTTTTACATTAGTTTTCAAGGATAAGAAGATATAACTAAACATAGAGAAGAATGAAGGAAAAAAACAGTACCTAAATAAACTTGCTTCCCGCAATCCCTGAGAGATATATAATATAAGTGAATGAGAAAAACAAGTATGACTAAATTCTTGTTCAAAGAATCAAGAACTGCTTGAGAAAGAAAAAAAAGCCCAAGGGGAAGATATAGGGAAGTTAGCAAAGGTTGTTTCTTCTTATTTGTCTCAATTTTGATGGCATAATTATCCTAACTTGTATTGGCGGAAAGTATAATAGGAAATAATCAAAAGGTCAATATATATATAAGTTGTTTATTAAGGGCTAACCATATGTGTGACTCCCACCGGCCAGTTCTCCGGTAAAAGGTGACACCACGATACTGCGAACTCCTAGACCTTGGACCACGCCGGCTTTTTTTCATAGGCTGCACTTGCTGCGACAACTCAGTGCCTTTTCCCAGTGGCAAATTACCAGATGTCTCCGAAGGATAAAATTTTACTCCAGCCCACTGGGCCCTTGGAAATCTAGAGGATCTATCATCAAAATCGGAAGCAGCTCCAATTTCCAACTCATCAACCGGAAAAAACTGCCGGGTAACCGGCGGTTCACTCTCCGATGACAAGTTGTCGTCGTTACCCGGAGCTACCATACAGAAACCGAAGATTTTACTCGGATTAGTTGTTCTCTTTTTCTTACCTTTTTGTCCATTATCTTCCTCTTCTTCTTCCTCGGAACCATATTCCTCAATATTATTATCGACTGCTGATGAACTTGAATTAGAAACGGATCCAACACCTTTACCTTTCTCGTCATCATTTTCTTCTGGTTCATCGCCCCTTAAATTATGTGGAGAGTCGTTTAGATTCCACATTTCTCTCTATGATTGATGTCTTCAGTTTCCTAACCTATATATATAAATGTTTTCTTTTCTTTTCTTGTTGCCTTTTTCTTTCCTATCTGTCTAAATAGATGTGTGGAGTTTAATATATGACTAATAATGGTAAGATGGAGCTTTTTGCTGAGTCTTCAAAGAACACAAGAAACCTACGACTTAAAGAGAGAGGTTAAGTTGTTGCAAGAAAAGGTTTTGAGAGAGAGAGAGTGAGTGTGTACTTTTGATAGGCTTGGCTAATAAATACGAGTATATGTTCACTACTAACTAGTTGTATTTTCACTGGATCTTGTGGCATTCCTCTCTTGGCTGGCCGAAAAATTTAAAAATAGCCGGATTTACAATGGATCATTCAAAAATAGCTCAATTTCAAAAGTTATCGAAATTTAATCACTTTTCATGTAAAGATAAATTTGAGCGAAAACACTATTCAAAATTCGGAAAATACGCTCGTATATTATACTGGACTTTCAGCATAAGTATGCTTGAACTCCAGCATATTATACGGGAGTTCCAGGATAACTATGCTGGAACTCCAGCATAAGTACACTAGAACTCCAGCATAATATACTGGAGTTCCAGCAAGTATAAATGTCCAGTATAATATACTGGAGTTTGGAGCACCGGTGCTCCAGTCTCCCGTATATTATACAAGAGTCAGCAAAGTATACTGGTCCAGCATAATATGCTAGAGTTCGTACACAGATGCACCGAACTCTCGTATATTATGCGGGACCGGTCTTTATTGCAGCAAAATAGTGGCTATTTTTTATTGACTTCGTAAACGATGGCTATTTTTAAATGACCAGTCCGAAATTGGTTATACCATGCTATTTTAACAATACAGCATAGACTAGGCCCGACTTAGAACCTCTACACGAAAGTAGCCAACCACAACCATAATTCCAAGCCCACCCACTCCGAGATTTTACTATTCAATATGCTGTACCAAGAGCATTTTTATTGCTCATCTTGTTACTCTGATTTTTAAGGATGTTTGATTGTAATTATATATTAGGTGATCTGATATTACAAAAAATATTTTGCAGCACTGTTGATATATATGCTATAAAACTTAAACTCCACCCACCCGGGGCAGATTTAGGGGATGAAACGGTGTTTACTTGAATCCCTTTCGCAGAAAAATTACACTGAATATATAAGGTAAAATCTGTTTTTTATCACTATATATTATGTTTTGAATCTCCTTGACATAGCCCAAAAGCGTAGCTTAGTAGTTAAGGGGTCTCAAAGCCTTTGTTAGGTCATTAGTTCTATTCCCTTTTCAACTTTTTTCTTTTTTTAATCCTTTTAGCGAAAATTCGGTCTCCGCTAATGTACCCACCCCGCTCATCCTTTTTCATTTTTCTGTCTACCGACTAGCCAACCATATAGTGGAGTATCTCTTATTCCCAATGACTGGTGAAGAACACCACTTTTTCCCTCTTGTTTTGTCATTCATAAATACTTTTGCTCTCCTTTTGTTTATTAAACTCACTTTTTCTGTTTTCTGTAAATATATATGCTCCAGTTTTCAAGTGTTGTCCCCTTTAGGGCTCTTCGTTTAATCACTCTCTTTACACTCTTTAATGAAATGAAAAGTGTGTGCCAGTGACTTTTACTGATCTCAATATCTATCTGATATATTTTCTTATTGGC